>NW_017729024.1:1049477-1054846 GCF_001723915.1 Gavialis gangeticus | reverse complement strand
AGCACTGCCCATCCAGGCTGCGGCTGCACAGAGCAAGTGAGGCTGCGCTTGGTCACAGCCACTACTCAAGCCCAGCAGGGGTGGGAAGTCCCATCCCTGCATGCCTCATCCGCCACCCCCCTGGAAGATTCCTGGACCACTGGACCAGACCCTGCATAACCTGGTGGAGCATGGGGTCAGTGGGAACCAGCTTAGGCTGCTGCACTGCAGCCATCAAGCTCTGCCCTGCTCCAGCCACCCAGCCCTACTGCAGCATTTGTCTAGGTCCTGGGGCCCTGATCTTTTCTTTTTCCCCTCCAAAACTCATCTCCCCTCCCCCCGGCGCTGCCGCTGACCTGCCACCACCTGAGGTCTGAGGAGGTCAATCCTGTTTGGAGCTTAGGCAGGGGCAGTGTGTGCATGTGGACGAGGGAGACCCTCCAAAGGAAAAAAGGATCGGGCCTCTCAGAGCTCAAGCAATGAGCCGGTCCTGTTTCTAGCTCCTAGTTCTGGTCCCACTCACCAAGCCTCTAGTGACAAGTCACAGCTGTGTGGGTGAAGGACAGGCAGAGATAGTTTTTTGTCATAGGGTATGACTGCTCCACTAAGCGGAACAACACTAAGCCGATTAATACTTGTTCAGCTTACAGAATAAGGTGTAACAAGGCCTAGTTCCAATGCCTCATCTGCACTTAGGGCTAAACTTATAACACCACTGCCAGCCCATAAAACCAGGGTTTGTCATCAGATGTTGCATGGTCTAGGGACTAGACTTTAAAAGGCGTGCGCCCCAAAACAGAGGTACCCCATGAGACTGTCAAAGACAGCAGGCTTCCTAACTGACACACTTGCATTCTGAAGACCAATGATTCTTAATCAGGGTGCCGTGAGCTCCTTTTAAGGGTGCCACAGGGTGCTGTGCAGTATTAGCACTGTTAGATGTGCAAACACATAGGCGCAATTTGTAAGATTAAACCCAGAGCTTTCAAATAGGAATCCAGTGTCAAAAAACATTCTGATTGGTTGTGGTCTCTCATCTGTTGAAGTGAATTTGGATTCATGAAAGCTTGTGCTGCCTCCTGCCGCCCTCTCTATTAGTTTATAAAGGTGCATATATCTACCCTGCCCTTTTGAGTTTTTTGCAATAGAATTTTGCTGTTGTTTTTTTGTATTAAAAATGTGTGAAAGCTAAGAGCTGACATTTTCCCAGGCTGTCCTGACTCCAAATAGATTGAGAACCACAACTGTAGAGAGCCCCTTTCCCATGTGAAGCAGACACAAATTTCATAGAATTCATAAATTTTATAGAATTGTCAGACTGACCTAGGGAACAGTGGCTGTTAATCGCTGTGCCCAGCAGGTCAAGAGCTTAACTGAATCAGCACAAAGAGCTGAAGCATTTAATGCAAATCTGTAATAAATGTGTTTATAATTAAAAAGGATTATTTTCTACAATCAATTTGCTTAGGGCATTGTACACAAGAAACATTCTGGCTCTTAGAAGCCTTCCTTTATAAATCTAGCTATACATTTCCTCTGGCAACATTTGCAAAATGTGTTTCTTCCCCAGTCTCCAAGAACAGCACATTTGCTTTGCCTGAGGAGTGGGCACAGTAGGTTGTAATTTGTTTACAATGTCCATTCTCTAAATATCCAGGAAAAAATGTGCATTTAGAAGGGAGATGTCAGGTAGTGGTATAATATGATTTTTCTGCAGAAGCAGCTGAACTCAGTATTGTAACAGCAACTTTATCTTTGCCTGAGCTGAAACAGAATCTGTCACGGGCAGGATACGGCAGCAGACATTTGTGAGACAAGATAATTATATCCATGACAAAGCTCCATCCCACTCATGGAAATGGAGACATAGTCCCAGACAAACCTGTAGCAGCAGGAGGCAAAAGCCTGTTCACGATGCTCCCAATGTACAGGTTGGTGTTGCAGGCTAAAGCACAGGCAGATTTATTCTGTTCACAGGCATCATGTCACTCTTGCAAACCACATGGCTCTGATATCACTGCACAGAGGGAAAGGTCAAGGTTGCTTTCAGACCCCTCTGCATGCACCTAACCTGGGCTGGGTCTAGAGGTGTAAATGGGCAGTTATGCACCCCGTGTGGCATGGGACTGCTGTTGTCACTGGGTAGCTGGTGATGGTGACAGCCAAGTCAGTAGCTGCTCTTTCCTCCCCTGCCACAAGTCAGAGCCTGGGCCTAGTGCCCTGGTTGACCTCCTCCCTTAGTAACCTCTTGCCCCAGGTGTAATTCAGAGTGGTCTCAGTGCTGCTATCATGCTGTTTCTATGGTCCCCAAAGCAGGGTAAACTAGCAGGCCATGCTGGCCTTCCCCTTCCCTGTGGGGAGTTGCTTAGCAGTCAGGTTCTGGCAGGGCTCTCAAAGGAAGCATACTGCAGCCTGGTTTCCCTGCAGGGCCCAAGCTGGTGGGCTGCCTCAGAGCACGTCTCTCCCACATGCATATGTGTATTTGAATTCCTACACAGCCAAACTGTGCCTGGCAGAATGACAAGTTCCCAAGGTGCCTGAAGTTTGGCACTTGCCTGAGCAACTCAGTGCCTGCCTCCTACCCAGGCCAAAGTGAGGGGCTTGCAAATCAGGCACTGCTCTGCCTGCATCCTTAGAGCAGGTCCAACATGTGCCAGCAGGACTGGGCTCTACACAAAATGGAGTTGTGGCCCCTTTCAGAAGGGAGCTGGAAGAGGAAGTGGTGATGCTCACCTCTGATGCTCTAGCCACAGGGTTAGAGCACACATTCAGGACATGGGAGGCCTCCATCTCCCTCCTCAAGGGGTTCAAGCTGCATCTTTCACCTCCCAAGACTATCAGCCTTGGGTACCCTCTGTCCTTCCTGTTGAAGGTAAGTCACTGCACAGAAAGGAATGCAGAGTCCATGGGAGCAGAAGGGCAGAGCCCAAGAGAAAGCCGGACTAGTGGCCTAGTGGTTAGGATATTCCCCAGGGACAGGGAGGTCCTGGTATTTATGGTAAGGACCGTTTCTGTATTTTACCCTCCAGTCACTGCTGAATGTGAAGCATCTTCTTAGGAGTGCCTAGAGGCCTTGGCCAGGCCAGAACCTTTTTTAATGCAGGGCTGATATTTCATAGATTTCATAGACATTAGGGCTGGAAGGGACCTCAGAAGATTGCATCCAGCCTCCTGCCCCAGGGGCAGCAGGTCAGCTAGAGTCAAAGGATCCCAGCAAGATAGGCATCCAAATGCGTCTTAAGAGTCCAGAGTAGGTGCTTGCACCACTTCTGTGGGGAGTCTATTCCAGGCCTTGGGGGCTCAGACAGTAACATTTTTCCTTATGACCACCCTGAAATGGTCTTGGAGGAGTTTATGACCGTTTGACCTTGTCATCCCATGGGGCACTCTGGTGAACAGGCGTTCCCCCAGATCCTGATGTACACCCCTTATATACTTACAGGCAGCCACCAGGTCCCCCTGAGCCTGCGCTTTTTCAGGCTGAAGATCCATGGAGCTCAGCCTCTCATCATAAGGCCTGTTCTCCTGCCCTTAAAGAATGCGAGCTGCTCTTCCTTCAGGAAGCAACAAAGTTTGTTTTTCATTTCATCCCTTGGTGGAAGTAGCCTGTGGCCCTTTCTCTGCATTTGTGGAAGGATTCATCTTATCCCAAGACTGTAGTACACTGTACTTCTATGAGAGCACTTTCACCATTCTGGGTATAAAAATTCCCTGAGTTGGATAAACTGACACGGTCCATGGGAAGCGGAGGCAAAATAACCAAACTGAATTCCAAATAACCTAAGTTTTGTTTTTTTTTAACCTTGTTTCCACATTATCAGAACAAGCTCCAAGTAGAGTCATTAAAAGTAGCTAATTAACCCTGTTGCCATCTTCAATCTAAAAGTCTTCTACATTTCCCCAATTAGACTTTCCGCAGTAGCAGTTATGGACCTTCAATCAAAAACGTGGTATTGATCATCCTCAACCCATAATCTCTGTGGCATTAATTAGCCCAGAAACTTGGGTACGTTTTTTATCACTTTTAATGACTGGCTGTTCACAGAACTTGCAGAAGAGAGCAATAAAAGGCTACGTCAGATCCCCGGAGATTTTGTGCGTGGGTGTCAGGGGTCTGAGTCACTCTGAAGCAAACACATAACAGCAAATAAAAGAAATTTGCTCTGTCTGCCAAATGCTGCTCCTGCTTCTTTGGTTTTTCATTAGCTCTTATTTTTTGGGCATGATCTGGAGCCTTTCCAGAGCCCCAGATCCCAAAAGCCTTGCTTAAGACAAAATTGTAAGATTTTCAAACAGATGCATCTTGTTACAGGGCAATGTTAAAGTGCCTGAGGCCCAAAGTCGTCTGAATCTAGCCCTGCACATACTCCCAGCTGAATTCAATTGGTGTTGCTTCTGAAAATCAGGTTATTCACAGAGGTACTGAAATATGGCCCTAAGAGCCCTTTTTGTAGATGTCCCAGTGCTCAATAAATAAGAAAACAGGCAGAAATTAACTTATTCCACAGCAGAAGTTTTACTTACTCTGCTGAAGGTTCAGAGGCATGTTTGTAATCCTTCTGCTTGCTTTGCATGTCACCAATTAAGCAAGCATTTGCTGCCAGGAGAAAACATGCTTCACTCTTGCAGTGGATGACGACTGCAGTGGAGCAATTCAGCTGCTTTTTTCCAGTACCTTGAAACAGACCTGTGAACAAAGACCCTTAGAGATTTGTGAGGTTTCATTCATCTTCACCCCAGTGAACCCTTTCCCCTTCCACAGATTCTAAAGGGAGAAGGGGCCAAGTTGATCATTTTGCTGGACCACCTGCACAACGTGTCAGAGAACTCCACCCAGCGATTCCTGCTGCAGGGGGAAATTATTTACACCAGATACTTGCATGAGGTCAGCATAAAGGGGCTACTGGCTTATCCATTGTGCAGTGGGGTTTCATGCAAGTTATGTCTTCATGCATTACATATCCATGACATCAGTTTAATAACCAGCCAAGGGATGTTTGCCATTTGAACTTCACTCCATCTTTCTAACCACTATTCCAGACATTAACTCAGATAGATATTCCCCATCTCTTTGGTAAGGATGGCGAGGAAGGGGTGGGCTGAACTAGAGTTATGAGAGCACATTTTTTTTTTATGTGTGGAATAGGAGACTGGAACACAGGTTAGGCACCTGGCACTGCTACCACAGAAATCTGAAATATTTCACAAATGTGGTAATTAACTTTTGTGTGGGCTTGCTCTCTGCTCACTTTCCATATCTGCCTCTGTGTCTCTCACATGCACACACCAGAATTTCCTAGTGCAGCAGGAGACTGTACTTCCCCTGATGATTCTAAATTAATCACTGATTTTGAACACCGTGCTACAGAAATGACTTCAGCATACTATAA
>NW_017729024.1:1038862-1044477 GCF_001723915.1 Gavialis gangeticus | reverse complement strand
GGTAATTAACTTCTGTGTGGGCTTGCTCTCTGCTCACTTTCCATATCTGCCTCTGTGTCTCTCACATGCACACACCAGAATTTCCTAGTGCAGCAGGAGACTGTACTTCCCCTGATGATTCTAAATTAATCACTGATTTTGAACACCGTGCTACAGAAATGACTTCAGCATACTATAAACCAATGCACCCTTCTGATCAACTGGGCAGACATGGCATCAATGGCAATTCTGAACCAAGAGACAAACATTTTTTCCCCTGTGCAGTTCCTTTATTCTTTTTCCATCTGGTTCCCCTCTTTGAATACTATACATTTGGTAATATTTGAAGGAGAAAAGCTGTCACACTTTTGTTTGGTGCTTTGGTGTAGAAGAATGACTTGGGTAGTATTCAACTAGGGTTAAAAAAGCACTCATCTTCAATAATTCAAAAGATGTCAGAAGCATCTCCATGTTAGCAACAATAACATTCAGACAAAAACCAAGTGATATGACAGACAAACTAAGGGTCTTGCCTATCCGGCCTTTAGCCTCTCTCCTACCAGTAAAGTCACCTTCCATTTAATATTTACCAAACCCTTCATCTTCAGCCACAGGCATCATGAAAGGAAGAGCACCAACTCTGATTAGAAGGTCTGTATTTGTATTTAGTAAGACACAGTCCCAAGCTACATTTGCCCATAACCTTAGCACGGCCTACCTGGGTTACAACTGATCATGGGATACTAGAAGTTCATGAGATAAAAGCAGCCCAGTTGGCTGAGGTGGTGGGAAGGAAGGGAAGTCCAAGTGAAACCATCCCATTTTCTCCTCACTCCTATCTGCCCCATACTCCTGCAAGTGTTTGTATAGGAATGAGGAATGAGTGTCTTGTTTCATTTTGCTTTTTAAAAAGACTGTTTAATGAGAATGTCAGTCCAGACCCATTATTAGAAATTGCCTTGTGTAGTTCAAATGGAGTAAGAGCCAACGAACAGACAACAGGTCCTAATCTCAGAGCAGTAACAGGCCAGTAGAATGAGTCTCTATTCTGCTGTCCTTTCAGTTGCACCCCACATTCTTTAGTCCATCTTCTTGCGTTTCCTCTGGCCCCTAGATGGTTTGTAGGAGGGTAAGGGCACAGAGAGGATGCCAAATTTGTGATCCTCATCAGCTCCAAGTCCAGAAAGCCCCTTTTTTTTGGAGATCTTCAGCCTCATGGCTTTAGCAATGTCGAGCATTCTGAAAAAGGCAGAATCACATTCATCAGCAAATACAAGAAGGTTGCATGCATCATTCCTGGTGTCAGACTGAAGATCTGCAAGAGAACAAACTGGCCTCTCCCTCCAGAGAGAAGGCATCAGTAGCCACAGGCAAGCAGCAATGTGGCCCTATGGCTGTTTTCTCTGAAGCAGTGATGGCTCTGCTGTGCGATGAGGGATCCATTTCTAGAAAAGTTCAGGGTGGCCACAGCTCAAGGATTTAGATGAAACACAGCAAGGGCATGCTCTGGGGGACACCAGGCTTGCTATGCCTCCCACCAGGCAACAGTTTTATCCTTTTCCTTTATTTAGGGTCTCTTTTACACAAATGGGATGACATTATACAATTCACACTAGTTTGGTATTGGAGGGACAAAGGGACCCCCCACTGGTAGTTCTAAAAGGAAAAATAGGAGCAAGAGCTGACCAGCCTAGAGAATACTTGGGGGCTGTTTGGTAAACATGTCAAGGGTTTGTTCAGAAAATTATCTTGCTTTTTAGTATAACAGTCAGAACAAGTGCTCCCTCATCCCACAGCTGAGGGGGCATGTGCAAGCAAGTAACACAGCCACCTTGTTATCAGGAACTACAGAATCTTGCCAGCACACATTAGACCACATTTTGACTTCCCACTGGAAGCCACCAGTGCAAGCCAGGTGGCCCATGTTCCAACACACAGCAGTCAATGAGAAAATTGAAATAAAGCCATAAAAGGCAGCACAATCTTTCCAAAAGCCTATTGCTTCATCTTTAAAAACAGGGTCTAATTGACTTCAAACACTGCCATTAAAGCCATTATCCCACATCAGTTCTAAAGAGCAAAATTATTGGAAAGTGCATGACAGTTCACTGCAGCAACATGTACAATTAAAGCATCAACTGTAAAGCTGGAGACAACAAACAGGTCAAAATCCTTTACAATTTTCATTGGAATTTCATATATTTCATAGACATTAGGGCTGGAAGGGATCTCGAAAGATTGAGTCCAGCCCCCCGCCCAAAGGGCAGGAAGTCAGCTGGGGTCATAGGATCCCAGCAAGATAAGCATCCAATTTACTCTTGAAGGTGTTCAATGTAGGTGCTTGAACCACCTCTGATGGCAGGCTATTCCAGACCTCGGGGGCTCAGACAGTAAAGAAATTCTTCCTTATGTCCAGCCTGAAACAGTCTTGCAGTAGTTTATAACCAAACGTTCAATCTCATCATCCCTTGGGGCGCTCTGGTGAACAAATGTTCCCCTAGATACTGGTAATCACCCCGATAAGCTTATAGGTGCCATCAGATCACCCCTGAGCCTGCGCTTTTCCAGGCTAAAGAGCCCCATGGCTCTCAGCCTGTTGTCGTAAGGTCTGTTTTCCTGACCTCTGATCACGTGCGTGGCTCTCCTCTGCACTCTCTCAAGCTTCTCCACATCCTTTTTGAATTGTGGGGCCCAAAACTGGACGCAGTACTGCAGCTGCGGCCTCACCAAGGCCGAGTACGAGGGGACAATGATGTCCCAGGATTTGCTTAAGAAGCATCTATGGATGCAAGCCAGCGTTTTGGTCGCTTTACTAGCCGCAGCATCGCGTTGCAGGCTCATGTTCATCTTGAATTTGGTTTGTGTGGTCAGAAATAATTTTATTACTTATTTATTATTATATAGTATTATATTAATTTCATAGGATTTTGTGACGAGGGCTAATTCATTTCTTGGGCAAGTAGTTCATTCTGAGGAATACAGATTTTGAGATGGATCTCATTGCTGCATTAGTCAAACTCTCAGTTGAAGAACTGAAAACAGGCTCTCCTTCCATGCCGCCATCCCACTTGCCCCTCTTCAACGTTGCAGGTCTGCAGTCATTAACTGCACCAGTGCTCTCACCTGCTCTCATGGAGTTTCATGTCCCTCTGTAAGAGTGTCAGGTCTGTCTGGAAGCTGTTAATGTGCAAGGCCAGAGCTACGACATATGCTGTGATTTTAGCCTTCATCGAACCAGAGATTAAATTCTGGATCCTGGAGAATAAAGTCACAAAGGAGGAAAAATTTAACAAAGCCAAAGCATAAACCAGTGGGGACTGTGTCTGCAAACAGAATGTACACAGAACTGGAATCAGACCCCGGGAAAATGCGGCCAGTTTTGCCTGCCACAACTTTGAAAGTGTTGTAAATGCTCAAGGGTGTCTGGCCCTAACTGGCCTGCAGAACAACTTTTTAAGTGGAAACCACATCTGTTCGTCCACAAGTCACTTTTACTAAAATTAAGAGTGAAGGTGAAATTACTGTATTTATTCACATAGCACGCACACCCTGCTCCCAAACAGCCCTCCAAAATTGGTGCGAGTGTTTTAAGTGGGGAAGTTGATTTTTCTTCACGGGAATAAAAGCATGCACATACTGTGCTCTGATGCTACTAAGATGGTTACCTTTCATCTGGCCATAGCAAGCAGAATGGGTGGAGTCCCGTGTTAACCCATGCACAGCTCTCTACAGCTCTTGGCCAAGAACTGTAGCTTGTGTCTGAAGCAGCAACTGAACCAGCTGAGGGCTAGTGAATTGCTGCATGCATTCTGTAGCATCTTGAAGAGGCTTGGTATTATTTACAGGAACTTACATACGAAGAGCTGTTTATAGCAAAGAATTAACAGTCTTGCTACTGCTTTTGCAGGGGTCTACAGCCTACACTTGTTGCTGTCCAGCCACACCAAAAAGTTCCTGCTGCCTTAACCAGACTGTCTCCTGGGATGCTATACTTCCTTAATATCCTGTTTCGAGAAGGACTACTTTATGTCACACAGTCAGCCATGACTCTGGAAAAATCTTTTCTCTACATTCTGCCTTCCAAAAACAAGGTATGTCTTGTATTTGTAGGCATCTGGTATGCAATGCAATACAGTGATTGCTTTCCAGGTGTCAGGGACCTTCTGGAAGCCTTTCAGGATGCAAAAGACTAACTATTCCTAACAGAAATGTTTGGATTGAAATGGCTCTGTTTATTTGGTATTTCCTTGCACAACAATGCAAAGGTTATGAAAGGACAACCATGCTGTTATGGGCAGGACAAAAAGTTGTCACATTCTCAATGGTTAAGAGAGTTTTTGTGCAGAACATGGGAAATGTTAAATCCAGGGCAGTATTCTGGCACCGCCTTCTGGCAACAGCTCAGTTGCTGAAATGTTTAGCTGTGGCAAGTGGCAACAGAACCCAGAGGGAGCCACGGCTCTGACAGAAGACCTTTACTGCTTTGATAAAAACAACCTCTCTGTTCTAACAGCAAGCTGGGAGAGGCAGCCCCAGCTGGGAGATCTTGGAACCGCAACATGGAGTGGAGCCGCAACACGGAGTGGAGCGGTGGTGAAGAGGTGCACCTTGTTAATGTAAGCCTGATGATCTGAAACCAGCCTGTACAACTGAGGCCAGCACTGAACAGAACCTAGTTACTGGTGACATTTCTCTCAGGTTTTCAAACAATTTTAATTTAAAGAAACACTGATTTTGAAACACAAGTCCAGAGTCTCCTTACACACCAGACTGACTCCTCTGACCTCACTCAGGGAGCTGAGAATAATTTTTATACAGATATAAGAATCACCTTTCTGCACTAAAATCCAAAGGCATTAAACAGAGAAGACACCAACAATTCAGATTCCTACAAAGGGCATATGGCTCAAGAGATGCTTTCCCTGTCATGTGTATAGTGGTAGTTTTTTCACTTGAACTTTCCTGTCTACCCCTCAGAAATATGTTAGAGAAAACCCATTCTCTACCTGCCACTGTTGTATGTTAGTGCACTGAAATTTTTCGTGAGTTTTTTGTTAATGATGCGTGGACAATCAGGCCCCATCGGATCTAGAACAAAGACAATTTTTTCAATGAAGTGATAAATACAAGCAGATTCACAATCATTTTAAGAATTAAAATTAATTAAACAATACCATGCTGGTTTCATACACCTCTTAAGAATACATATATCAATATTTGGACCAACTTGTTAGAGCATCTACAGTAAGACTCAAAAGCAGCTTAGGCACAGTGCGCCAATATCCTATGGGTAGGGACTTACCAAATTCACAGTAGAAGTGGGGTGCACTGTGGCTCCTTTAATTTTGCAGACTCCCCCGCACACCCCTCCACCACTGATTGGTGGAGAGGCCATGCTTGCAGTTCACTCCCAATTGGCAGGGAGGCAAAAACTGCAGTTTTAAATATGGCGCCGTTTTAGCCTTCCGCTGCCGACTGGCTGAAGGGCCCCAGAAGCCCTAATGCTTGCTGCTGATTGGCGGAGAGGCAAAAAACACACCATATTTAAAACGAGATTTTGCTTTCCTGCCTATCAGGAGGGAGTTGTGGGTCCCCTCTGCCAATCAACAGCGGGGGGGGGGGGGGGGGGGGGGGGG
>NW_017729024.1:1013759-1038847 GCF_001723915.1 Gavialis gangeticus | reverse complement strand
TTGGGGAACATGGGAACATGAAAGATTAAAAGAGCTGCCGTGCATCCCACTTCTGCTGTGAACTTGGTAGGTCCCTACTTATGGGCTTTCAATCAGACTTGGGAAACCAATGGCCTAAATCATACTTAAAACAGGACCTCAGAAATGCCTGAACAGTCAGAAATAAATACATGTCATTCTATAGTTTTTTAAAAAAAACTAATTAAAATGACAGCTTAAAAAAATTCTTATTCCCTTTTTTACTCCTCAGACTGTTTACAGAGGTGGTTAGCAGTGCAAGTCTGAACTTGGGCAGAGTAGGCAAGGTGGCACCTTAGAGACTAACTGGTTCAGAGAGACATGAACTTTCATAGGCAATGAACCCACTTTGCCAGATGCTGATGTCAGAGGTTCATCACATAGCATTGGACAAAGTAGGTTTATTGCCTACGAAAGCTTATGCCTCTCTAAATCATTTTCAGTGCCATCCTGCCCTACTTTATGCCTTAAGACTGGTTAGTTTTACTTTTGTTTTCAAGCCACTTGTACCACTGCCCATGAGTCAGAAAGTCAATGACATTCCTTCTGGATTCCCAACACATTGTGGGGGGAACAGGGGGAGCAGGGAAGGGAGGTGCAGAATTTCAATATAACATAGCTTGTTTGTTTAAAAAAAGAAAATGTTTCGTGCTGAAGTTTTCAGAACTGCCTAGGGAATTTTACCCGCACAATTCCGACTGATGATGATGAGAGTTGTCCATTTAAATTCCTTTTGAAAAATCTCGACCTAAAGATTTTCTCTGGAGCCATCAAGAACTGCAATTATTGCATCTTTAAAAGCAAAATCCTTCAGGATGCCATGCTGAGCAAACTACATTAGCTGGAAGCAGTGGAACTGAAGCTAGTTGGAGACTAAATATGCAAATGAAGTGGGCCTGCAAGCAGCTGCAAGGGAGCACAGCAAGTGTTGCCACCTGTCAAGACCATATTAAGTTTCTCATGATGTTTGATTTCCAACCAGTTCCAGTCATTATTTTTGTCTTTTGCAGGTTTTGTGAATCCTGTGGAACATTCAAGATTAGGAAGTTTCATTCACAGGAGCAAGGTACTGCTAAGAATATATACATAAAGTATGAGAAAATTATTGTATGAAAATAGTTTTGGGGGATTCAAGTCCGTGTCCTGACTCGTTTACAGGAAAGGACTATTTAACTGATAAGGAAAAAGGAACCGCTCAGAGGTAGACAGGATTAAGTCTAATAAAATTTTAACATCAATGAAGAAAAAAGGACATCATGTTTCTCTGTGTAACTGCCTTAAGGAAAAGAGCTACCAGTCTGTAGATATTGCCATTTTTGCAAAGACAAAGAAAACTGCAAAGTCTTCAATAACTGTGGCTTTTTCATTTTAAGACTTACTTTTGGCTCACAAGAAAATACACTTTATATTCCTAAACAGAAGCTTGTTTCATCACTAAAAATATGCCAACATGCAAACACAACATGCTTCATCACCTGCTTGTGTATGTGTTGGGGGGGAAGATTAGTGGGGAAAGAGACCTTTTAAATAACATTACTTACAGGCTGAGATTCTTAAAATCATTCTAGGGGGATTGAACACCTACATTCCACTAGATGTGATTAAACTCCTTTGACTGCTTTGAAAATATCATCTTAGTACAAAAAATTAGCTTTGTCTGTCAGGTGCCTGTTACATTATGTCTGTCATCTTGATAGAATTCTAGTTTTTCTGAACAAAGGAATCCATTTTACCACATGAATCCCAATGCATTGCTGAAAGGTACATGGGGGAGAAAGTTCTTTTGTTATCAACTTACATTTCTTCTTAATCACCTTCTTGTAACTGAACTTGATAAGGGTATCCAGGAACCACAGGCACCGTGCCTTATGGTCTCGGCTGCTCTCATCTACAGGCATAGACTTCAGTTCTTCTAGAACAAAGGAACAGGGTCTAGAAAAAAGAGGAGACACGCATTAGAACTTGAAGCATAAGGAAGTGACCACTATTTTTGGCTCATCAAGACGTTTAGACATCCTTACCTTTCTTCTTCTGGCTTCTTAAGGATCTCTTCAGAAGTAAGATTAGTAAGTGCTGCAGCTGGAGCCTGCAGGGCTTCATATTCAGCGGAGGAGATGACTGGAGAAGTTTTAAGAAACAATAAAGAATAACATCGTGCCCTCTCCTCTGAGGATTAAGAGGCTTTCAAACAGTGAATGTCACTACGCCCCTCTGAGACAAGTTAGCAGCATATATGTAAAGGACAGAAAAGAGTTTGTTTTGTCCATTGCTGTACAGCTTACATCAACAATTTACATCAGTGAGGAATGCTGTTTCCAGCCCTGCTAGCTCGGGAAGACAGTCCATGGGTAGGGGAAATGTAATCGTGGGAACTGGGAATTAGATAAGATGCATGCCCCCTGTAGAATCAATTTAGATTTATTCAGAAATTTCTCTTGGCTCACCAGTCCAAATTCTAGCCCTTGCTCTCCATAAATCCATCTGCCATTATAATTGCTTTGGTGCCTACTCAGCAGGTACCATAGGGAAAGCAGAAAAATCACTTACTCTAGAAGAATCAGCCCAAGAAGCAAGACACTGACTTGTAGGTAAATACCTCATAGCAGCATGACAAATCCTCCACCCCCCGCTCATTGTTCATAAAGGGAACTGACTCTCCTCAGCAGACTCATAAAGCACTGCCAGGACCTTCCTTTTCTCCCTGGAGTCTAAACCTTTACCCTGATGTGCTCTGGTGAATTAGCAGCACGATGACCCAAAAAGGATACGGTCCTCAAATCTGTAGATGTTCTCTGGTTTGTCAGCCTCTTCATGACACGGAGGCAGGAAGACAGAGACCTCCTCCACATCGTCCTGAGCTGCATCACTGACCAAAGCTTTCAAAGTAAGAGGGAGACAAGAGTGAATACATGAACCACCGCTAATAAGAAATGGAAGAGAAGTTCAAACCAAACACTTGCTTTTAACTCAAAGGGAATTCCTTGCTTAAAATGTGAGGACTGTGGTCTGTGTAACAGAAGCTTTCTATATGAGTTAATAAATCAACTTCTCAATGATATTTTTCAAAACTTCCATCTTTTTCCTCACTAAGTATAGAAGAAGGCAGGGCAGAGATGCAGCTTACAGACTAACTAATTCACAGATGCATAAGCAACAGGTCACTTCATCAGAAGTTAACCTCTCCCCAAGTAGAGTTACTTACAGTACACAGAGCATCTTGCATATACAGAACACAACAATGCATGTCTGACAACTCTCTGGAAGAGGAATCCAGCTTTTGGTGGGTGTTTGTCCACAGTGGGGCCCCAATCCCTCATTAAAGTCTCTAACACCACAGTAATTTATGTTTAGAAACTTAAGTCATATATATGCTACTCCACAGTTTTATTGCCAGTATTGTCCCTCCACTGCTACTACACCTAAGGATTTGCAATCTCCACTAGGGGCTATGAAGGGAGATTGAGAAGCAATACTTCAAGGCAGCACATAAGAAGAGTCTAGGTTTCTACTGTCCATCTGACTGATCTAAACCTACATTGAAAGAATGGATTAAATGCAGGTTTTAATGCTTCTGGAACAACTGGCCCTTCATGCAGATCTAAATCAGTATCATTCTTAAGAACTTAGCAAGTATTGTCAGCATGTCATAGTCTTTCTATGAGACTAGGTCATACAAAAGATGGGGAGACTGATTGAATCCGGCCAACCAAGCAATCATAGAATCACAGAAAATTAGGGTTGGAAGGGACCTGCTCCAGTGCATTACTACCCTCCTAGTGAGGAACTTTTTCCTAATATCTACCCTAACCTTCCCTTGCAGCAACTTGAAATCAGTGCTCCTTGTTCTGTCATCTGCCATCACTAAGAACAGTCTCTAGCTCTATCCTCTTTGGAATCCCTGTTCAGGTAGCTGAAAGCTGCTATTAAATCCCCGCTCTGTCTTCTCTTCTCTAGACTACATAGGCCCAGTTATCTCAATGTCTCCTCATAACTCATGTCCCCCAGCCCCTTCACCATTTCTGTTGCCCTCCGCAGAACTCTCTCCAATTTATCCACATCCTTTCTGTAATGGGGACCCAAAACTGGACACCATACTCCAAATGTGGCCTTACCTGTGCTGAACAGAGTGGAATAATCACTTCCCTTGATCTGCTGGCAACACTCCTGCCAATGTAGCCCAGTATGCCATTAGTCTTTTTGGTAATAAGGGCAAATGTTGGCTCATATTCAGCTTCTTGTCCACTGTAACCCCCAGGTCCTTTTCTACACAGCTGCTGTTCAGCCAGTCAGCTCCCGGTCTGTCCCAGTGCATGGGACTGTTCTGTTCCAAGTGCAGGACTTTGCACCTGTCCTTACTGAACCTCATGAGATTTATTTTGGTCTAAACCTGCAAACTGTCTAGATCTCTCTGAATCCTAACCCTACCCTCCAGCGTATCTACTTCTTGCCGCAGCTTGGTGTCATCTGCAAACTTGCTGAGGGTGCACTTCATTCCATCTTCCAGATAACTGATGAAGACAGTGAACAAAACCAGCCACAGGACTGACCCCTGAGGCATTCCACTTGATACCAGCTGTCAACTAGACATCGAGCATTGATTACTCCCCTCTGAGCCCTGATGATCCAGCCAGTTTTCTATCCACCTTACAGTCCATTCATCTGACTCATGCTTCCTTAGCTTGCTTGTGAGAATGTTATGGGAGACCATATCAAAAGCCTTGTTAAAGTCAAGGTACACCACATCCACTGTTCTCCCCATATCCACAGAGCCAGTCATCTCATCATAGAAGGCAATCAGGTTGGTCAGGCATGACTTGGCCTTGGTGAACCCATGCTGACTGTTCCTAATCACCTTCTCCTCCAAGTGCTTAGAAATGGATTCTTTGAGGACCTGCTCCATGATTTTTCTAGCAACTGAGGTGAGGTTGACAGGTCTGTAGTTCCCTGGATCCTCCTTTTTTTCCTTTCTTAAAAACAGGCACTATATTTGCTCTTTTCCAATCATCTGGGACCTCTCCCAATTGCCATGAGTTTTTAAAGGTGATGACCAGTGGCTCTGCAGTTACAACTGGCCAACTCCTTCCAGTGCATCCCGTCTGGCCCCATGGACTTGTATATGTCCAGGTTTCCTAAATAGTCCCAAATCTGTTCTGTTGCCAGAAGACTGAGGTGAAAAAGGCATCCAGTACTTCAGCCTTTTCTACATTCTCTGTCACTAGGTTATCTTCCTCATTCAGTAACGGACCCACGGACCAGCACTTTCACTGATCCTCCCTTGTTACTGATCCAGACTGTGAAACTGGGACCTCTTTGACAATCTGGAGACAGGGGATGTCCATGGCATTTCTGGGGAGGTTGGCACAGCTAGGAGGGAAAGCAAGTGGTAGCACTGAGAGCAGTGGTAGCACTTATGACCATGCTGGCTTGCCTTTGGACTTAGCTCTGTTACGACAGCCCATGGCTTCAAAAGACTGCCAATGTCTGACACATTTCATACTCCTGACAAACCTGCCTTCTTCCTCCAATCCTCGGGGTCAGTATACTCTCATAGGATATAGGGGGAAAGAACAGATGCATTGAATCATAAAGGATTCAAAGATTTTTCTCTATTATTCTCATCACTTACCAGCTACACCCTTTGCATCAATGATGTTTTCTGCTGCTTTAGTTACAGCCATATTTAAAGTCTCACTGCCAACTCGGTTCATTCTTCGAGAGTTCAGGGCTCGTTTTTGCTTGTTGGTACCAAAAGCTTCAATGCATGAATCCACCTGTATGAGAAAGAAATGCAAATTATTGTGCCTAGAAAAGAAGGCACACTCTTTGGAAAGCTTTGGAGGGAACCTTAGGGAAAACACATCCTGAATTGGAGAAATTGCCAAGGGGTGGGCAATTATTTTAGCTGGAGGGACACTAAACACATTTTGGAGACCTGTAACTTCCTTTGTCTGTCCTCTCATTTCCTCCCTTCTCCCTCTGCTCCCCACACCCCTCTCCCCGTCTCTCTATTCCCCCCTCCCCAGTCTCTCCTCTTTCCCCTCTGCCTGTCTCTCTCCTCTCCTCACCTTTCTCCTCCCCACTCTCCCCTGTCTGTCTACTCCCCGCACTTCTCTTCTCTCCCCACCATGCTCTCTTCTCACTCTCTCTCCTCACTGCCCCAGGATGGGGGTGGGTCAGCTGTGGATGCAACTAGCAGGTTCTGTGTCTGGGCTCCCAAACCTGCCTGCGGTGTCCACAGCTGACACTGCTGCCCATCAGCTGGGACAGAAGCCCCGCCTGGGTTCACAGCTGATGCCTGATGCTGCTGCATGGAAGCAGTTCTACCTGCCTGGCACCATGCGGAGGCTGGAACCACCAGCAGCCCAAGAGCTAGATCCAATTACTTGGTGGCCATCCACTCATGGGCCAGATCAAATCTGTTGACAGGCTGAATTCTGCCCATGGACCATATTTTGCCCGCCTGGTATAAAAGAAAGTTCACCCTCTTCCTCTCTTGGAATGAAATACATTTCACAGTCAGAGTTATAAGTACGTAAATTCAGCTTTAAATCATCATATAAATATCAACCAGAAAAGAAAATATATTGATTAGCTATATTACAAAAGAGTAATTACTATCACGGGGTAGAAATACGTTAATAAAAATGAATTTAGGACATACAATATCTTGTGAGTAGACAACTCCCATATTGCCCACTCTAGAAAATCTGAACAGTACCCTGCAAATTTATCATTTCATAACCAGACCCAGGTCAGCAAAACTACAGAAGCCCATACATTTTGATGGGATGCAAAACCACTGGTTGGAGCTGGTTGCAGGACCGTGGCCAACAGCCCAGATTAAGCGGGCCATTATCTAATAAAATGGTAGATTAGACATGTAAACAGGGATTTCCTACACTAGCACTAAACTAACCAAATACACAACACAGTGGATGAGCTAATGCTCCTTGTTATTAAGCTCCAAACCATTTTTTTAGCTGTGCACATGCATGAGGGTTTAATATTTATTATTTCCAATAATGCAGCAGTTTGCTATGTTTGCAAAGAGCCTTCTTTGGGGAAAAGTGCTTTTCCTCAACATGCACTGTGAAAAGTCCCATTATCTCTGAGATTATACACCACAAGTTAGACATGTAAATTTATGTTAGAGTGGAAATGTGGAAATGTTAAATTCAGATGACAATTATAGCTATGCTTTGCTGAGGCAAAGAACCAAACCAGCTTCCTATTTTCTAGGTATCAATTTGTGGACAGAGCCTAACAGGAGTGGATGGGGGGAAAGAAGGGCAGAAGGGGTGCATGCACTGGTGTAGTCAATGCCCCCCACCCCTGCCCTTTGATTCCTGCTTCACCAAAAAGCTTAAACCAACTGCCAGCAGTGGCAGTAGCATTTCTATTCAGGCATTACTGAGGCAGTCAATTGACTTTATGGCTCATTATGCTCCACCTGATTCCTATTAATCTCTCTTCTCTCTACAGGTGTTAATGACCCACTCTCCTTTTTAATGGTCATGATGTTCCACTAATCATGATATTCTGCAATTTGCTGCCTGTTAGCCATTCTTGGCAATCTCTCTCTTCCATTAAACACCCCTTCAGACTGTTGTTAGTTCCAGCTGGAAACAAACTCAGGTGTGGTAATATTTACTTAGGAGGACATTAATTCAGGTGTGGAAATGACTGACAGTGCTGGATGCACTGTAAAGATGCTCAACAAGGCTAGATTTTGTTTTACAAGTCTGAATAAGGAATGTACATTTCACTATCTTGACTACAGGAATAATAAAACAACATCTTTTGATTATTTTTGCCTAGTTTATTGTATTTTTAACTTAATTTATAATCAGTGACCATTTCAATAAAATTGTATTTGGTTTTACTTTGATCTTAAACTGAATAACATACTGCTGGGCCCCTACCATATTAATATATCTGCTAGCATCTCTTAACTGGAAAAAATATATTTTATGATACATGTGATAGTGCACTACACAATCTGCACCCCCCATTTCAAAATCTGATCTGCCCATTGAGCCCAATCTGTTGGTGCCTTGTCTAGTGGTTATAGCATGTACAGAACAGGAGCCATAACCCAAATAAAGATAAAGATATTCTATTATGTCTCTTCATAATAACTGCTGAACTTCAGCATAGGTTAAAATGATAACTTACACCCATTAATGACAAAACTGAACACCTCAATCCCAGGCAAATATTACTTACTATGATTATCTGGGTAATTATGTTAGAAAAAGACTGGACTTCAACTTTTACCTTCTCTCTGTAGGATTTATTTTGATAATCTGATAGGTCTTCTTCTATTACATCATCTACAAAAGAACAAAAATTAGTACATGGGTCTAACTGGGTCAGTCAGTAATATGTATGAATTTAGTAACCATGCTGTTATATTTATGTTACATTAAAACTTAGCAAACTAGTTCTCAGTTTGTCATGCTTGACATGATAGCAAATGAGGGCACAAAGGAAACAATTCACTGAGGATAAAGAATATTTTCCTCTCGTTTCCTACTGAAGAACTGCTCTGTCCAAGGGTTATATTATTACCCAGAACGCTGACAACGTAGTCCTCCATATTAAGCACAGGACATCATCACTAGTTTTCTTCGGACAGAAACAAGCTCACGGGTTGCTACTGATGTAAATGCTTCTATCTCCCAGCCTTTTAACCTCCTTTCTAAGTATCACTTCATAGCTACAGTTGTCCCTTTTACCACTCTGTATCTTTCTACACTGTACTTCATTAATGTACTGGAAATAAGTGTATTGTAGGGACTTATTCCAAAAATATAGTCTTAAGAAAATCAATATGCTCTTTTTTTGTCTTACATAACGTAACCAAGGAACCAAGAAAGATGCATGTAACGTTGGATACTTAGAATGTGGAGGAACGGTCACATTCAAAAACAGGCCCCTAGCTAAGTGCAATGTACACCAAGTACAGAGGTACTTCACAGGACCCAGTGTAGTCTCTTCCACCCACCTGACAACAGTGGCTGCATATTGAACAATTCTGCATTATAAACTTCCATCTGTCCAGAGTCCTTGTCTAGCACACCAACAAAGTACCTGTAGGAAATGGTTCAGCATAAGTGAAATATGTTATTAAGATTATATGGCTCAGTACTTTGCATGACCCACTGTTACCACTAAACTGCTCTGCAAAGACCAGTTTTTCAATGCCTACAAACACCTAGAACTTCACAGTAGGAAGATCTATAAAAGCTGCATTGAAGGCTTGATTTTTATACTTGAGAGTTAAAACTAAGGCATTGAAATGAACTCTGAAGCACGCAGAAAGGGTGTCTAGATGTCAAAGTGCCAGCTTCCATTCTACTCTTTCTTTGCTTTGCCTATAAGGACCTCAGTGATTTCTCTAAAAGCAACCCCTGTATGCACAGCCCTTCACTTTGGGAGTCCATGGATTAAGTTTTTCTAAGGCTGCTGGGGGTCAGGACCAGCCACATTCAGTATTTCAAGGACAGTGACATTTAAAACCCTAGTTCTCACACACATTTTTTTGTTTCAATGATATCACAAGTTGTGCAGCTCTTCTGCAGTTTCCTTTGGTTCTTGGAGCAGAAATTCAACATGGTTTATTCTCTGGTTAAAAATGCATCTTTGCCTCTATGCCTGGCAGCTTCCCAGAAAGTGACTCCATTAAGGAGTTCCAGGTCCTTGTCATTTCTTTTAAAGTGATTCAGAAATACCTTCCTTCACAGCTCCATTTCAGAGGAGATAAGATAAGGTGATTCACAGATTCAATGATATATCAATCCACTTCTGACCAGACCTCCACAGCTTGGCAAAATGTAAGCTACAAGTGTCTTCTGATAGAATCTTCCTTCTCCAGCTAAGAGACCACTGGTTTTATGACATACAGAAAGTATACAGTTGCTCCCCTCCATATGGCTTGGGATTTACTTCTCTCTGGGTTACTTTTTAGACTGACACTAATTTTGGGAAGATGAGGCATGACTACAGCGTAACACTAGCCACTCATGTATGTAGGGGTCGGGGGATGAACTCTGTACACTTCAAAATAACAGTTCAGCTGCAGCTATAAGTTCAGATAGATTTAGTCCTATTTGAACTTCTGTTTGAGTCCAGTCTCTTGCTACTACACGTATTACATCATATAATCCCTTTCATAAACCATCTTAAATGCAGCTGTTTTATCCCACTAATTACTCTGGCTGGGAGTTTGTTCTACAGCCCCACTGCTTTGATAGAATACTCCTTCTGATTTTATGACTACATTAATTTACTATTTTATACCTATTTATTCTTGTTCCAAAATTGTCCTTTCCCTTCAATAGCTCCTCTTCCCTCCCTAATGTTTAATTCCTGATGCATTTATGGATAGCAAACCTATCCATAGCTATCCTATCCGAGGCTAAACAACCCAAGCTTTGTTAATCTTCTCTTGCATAGGATTTCCACTCCCCTGACCATCCTTGTAGCTCTTCTCTGCATCTTAATAAGTTAAGTAGAATCAATATAATCTGTCTTTAAATCAAATTAAGGGAGTTCTTGCAGAGTTTAGCCAAGGACTAAAAAGAACAAAAATACTAGCTACTTGCTAATAACATTCAGAAGGCTGTTCCAAGGACACACTTAGGCTGATAGCTGTTAGCAGAATTACAGAGGAAATTCCATCATAGGATTGCAAGGAAAATTTAACTCCCAGAAGACAGTGAAGACCAAGAATTAAGAATGGAAGAGTCTGAAGACCTTAAACATAATGACAGAAGGTCAGAAAGAATGGGCAAATTAACAACCTGAGCCCTATGCACTGTGGGGCCTCAGAAAGCCAACTTTCTATCCCTTCTGCTTCAAGAGTTATTCTCACATTAACCAGGCACATGTCTAGGGCCCTCCAGTGACTCATCCACAGATCAATTAAGTCATTAAAACTGTCTCTTAATCATACAAAGTGATCCGAGTGTTCAGAGAAGGGGCCCTAAATCACTATAAAAATGGCATATCATTGATATTTGTAGCATAAATGGTCATTAGACTAATTGGTTCCGAGTTTAATTCTCTACACAAAGTATAAAACTGTCCTTAGAGTCTTGATGCAACCATGGTATCTTAAATTAAGTGCTGTCAAAATTAAAGTCAGAGCGCTACTCATTAGCTTTGAGAAAGAGAAGAACAAAAATACATGACCAGCATGTAATCTCTTTAACCTTTTAGATAATTATCAGTAGAAAAAGTGTTAGTTTATTTTAATCAAATAATTCAGAGCCAAATTACATTGAGAGATTAAACTTTAAAACAGCGTCTTCTGCCCCCATCTCACCTTGCATGACCCTAAACAAAAACCTAAAAGAATTGTTCCTCTCTGCTTTAAGTGTTTGCTTTCCCCTCTGCTACAATACTTCAGTTGTTAAGAGGCTTGAAATCAGTAATCACTGTGAGGTGCACAGATGAAAACAGGACTCAAACATGAAAGATTAACTGGCAAGTTTAAAAGGAAAAGGCAAATCAGATTTGGCCCCCAAATTTAGCTCATAATCAAACTAAATCTTTATAAACAGTTTACGACAAAAATTTACCTTCAGGATATGAGCTGTGGACCCCACAGGTGGATGCTTCATCTATCTACCTTAAAACAAGTTTAATATACTTTTTTTTAATCAAATCATTCAGAATCAATTTCATTAACAGAGCAAAAATTATACCCCTCTTCCATGGCAGGATTTCAGTGGCTACTCAAGGGATCTGGATAGCCAACTCACATCAAGTTTGACCTGACATTGTCTCTTAGGGACCATTTTTCATTTTGGATGAGCACATATCACTTCATCTAGTGTTCATGAGAAGGTAAATGTGCAGTTAGAACAGACACATTTCACAGTTCTTCGATCCAGCTGGATAGGATTATTTCACACTGACCATTCACGTATACACCTATTCTAAACATCTGTGTGAAAACCAGACATTCTCTTACTGTCCCTAAATCAAGCAAGACTTGAGTACAGTATTTCTAAAACTACTGGCATTATTGCTGGATGCTGCAAGAGCCACTTACATGTTTTCTTTTACTGTGCGTACACAATTTGAGACAGTACAGGTTCAAACACGCTCAACTCTTTTGGAAATCTGGTTCCACATAAATTAACTGAAATTCTGAAAAGGGTAAGTCAAAAATCTCAACTAAGCAGAACAACAGCTTCCCCAACCTGCAAAACATACCTGCACAGGGAGTTACATTTCAAGGCGCTAGTGCCAAAGTTGTTTCCCACGTAAGAAAGCCTTTCGGTCTCGGAAGTCTAAAATGCAGGGGAAAAAAAGAGCTTTAGTGGAAGACTACTCTCTGCAATAATTCTCCTCAGGGACTAAGCTTTTTGCCAAGTTATTAAGTCCTGTTTTTCTTTGGTGCCAGATTTGTTCCATGTGAACAGGGTAAATTTATAACTTGTCTAATTTTAGGGAAACTTCTTCATCAATCCTATAGTAAATTTCCCAAATAACATCTTTTAAAAGAAAAAGAAAAGAAAAAGGAAAAAAGAATAAATGTCTCCTAAGGCTGAAAGAGCTCCCTCTACACCATAAGGTGTGTTCCAATGATGAATTGCCCTCAATTTACCAAGGATTATAGTGGATTTTTAATAACTGTCAAGTTATAAATTAATATTGAATGTTTTTTCTTAGTAGATAAGATGCTGTTCAAGTAAGAATTAATTCAAGAAAGTCTTACGACCAGCGTGATACAGAAGGTCAGACTAACTCAGTAATTCTCAACCAGAATTTTGTGAGATCCTTTGAAGGGTGTTCCTTTTAAGGGTGCACAGCGCCTACATGAAGAGGTAACTGCTTGCTCTCCTCCCCCTACCTGGCACCCTGTGCCTGCCCCAGCATCCTGAAGACAAGCAGTGCCCATAGCTCTTCTTCTGAAGGACTCTTGCTTGTGCTGCTGCCCCACCCTGCCCACATGCTGGTCACCACTGAGCTCTGAGCAGTACACTTTGCTCCAAGTGGGTGGGAAGGCATGCATCTGTGCTTCTGAGCCCAGCACCTCCCCTCCACTACTCCTCCCATGCTCCTGGAGCCTTGCTCACCCACTCAAGTACAGATCAGGGCCAGGGCGGAGGCAACTACTATCCTGGAATTCTTAAACAATATGAAAGCAAATATTTGTTAATGCTAGATACTTTTTATATGCATCCTCTTGTTTCTGACTCACTTTCAGTGCTGAACTAGTGAAGACACTGTTGACTCTGCTTGAATTAGAACAGGGTTGTCCAACTTCTAAGCATCCAGGGGCCACATTCTGTGTGGGCTGCACCAAGGGGCCATGAGTGCCCTGGGCCACAGGCCACACAGGCACCCCCAGCTCACTGGTCACGGACTCCCCAGCCGCAGCATGCTGTGAAGGCACTGCAGCTGCAGGCTCCCCTGGACACTATAGACTGTGCTGCCCTACCTTGCCCTCAGGACAGAAAGGGGAAACCAGAGGAGGGAGAGGGAGCCCACAATGCAGTGACTCTAGCTGCTGCAATCAGAGTGATGGGGGGAATGAGGGACAGGTAGGAGATTATAGGCTATAAATTAACTCCTTGTAGACCATGAGTTGGATAGCCCTGAATTAGAAGAGAGTTAACTGCTGCAGTGATTTCTGCTGGCTTTTCTTTTTTGACTAAAGGATTTGTTTCTTTTTTTATGCAATTGTAGAAATGTATCAAAGCAATATTCAGTTTGTGATGTTGGTCATAAGAGACATTTGACCAAGTCAGCTAATATTTGGTTGTTATGCCATTATAAAGAAATGTTTAGGTTGACTTAACATCTTCACAGGACCACTCAGTCCACTGCAGGGCCATTTTAATCCATCCTATGCATGGTGGCAGGATTTCATTGTGCCAAAAACAAATTCTGAAGGTTGTCAGTTCTCAGCTTGAATATTCCCATGGCAAAATACAATAGCTAATGCTGCTGAATTTAAGTAGTTTTAAACCTGGGGTGCTGTGAGATACTTCTAAGGGTGATGTGAGGTGTGAGGAAGTAAACACCGTAATGAATTAATGTTTTAACTGTGGTGCTGCTAAAATTAGAAACGTTATGGAGGTTGTACCTTGAGTCGAAAAAGGATGAGCACCACTGGACTAACTAATCAAAACCTAGCTTTATAATCTAGCAATCTAAAAACCTGAAAGGAAGGCAAATGTTATATGGGAATTATTGCCTTCATAGGTCAAGTTAGTATTTGGGTTAAATTCTGAGCGCATTTATTGTCATAATGAACTTTGGCATCTCAGTAATGTAACTCATGGTAAGATGCCTAGGTTCTCATATCTTGGAAGTCATGGTTTGTAGTAGTAACACTGTAACTAATTAGGATAAATATATTTTTAAACATAACCCCCCTTGGTATTAATCTGATATGTTATTGCCAAAGCTTTAGTTGCAAATAGCCTTCCAGTACAATTTTTCAAAACGTCTTGAAAATTAATTCTTCTCTTGGATGGAAAATTGTGGCTCCCATCTCAGCCCAAAGGTGTACTTTTGGGGAAACAGGAATGACAGTAAAATCAATATGGCAATGTAACAATGCAAGCTACAGCATAAGTTTCACTGTGCACATGCACATACACAGACCCAGACGCATTCTTAATAAAATAAAACTCTCTATGTGCCCATCAGAATCATAAACTGGTTGAATTTCAAAACTATCATTTAAGACACCAGCTCTGCAAACTGGTTGCAATTTATCCACATCCAGCAACTCACAGACTTAGGGATTAGATTTAAATATATATATATTTGTGCATCCACAGTATAAAAATTCTATCAAGTTTTTGATGGAGTAATTTATAGAACCACTGAGTTGAATGCCTATACAAAGCTGTGTAACTCCACAGTTAACACAGCTAAAGCTTTTCCTTTTCTGGTATAACTTGTTTCTCATTCCATTAAAATCAATCCAAAAGAAAGCTTTTGCATAAGACAATTTAATCAAAACAAAGATTACAATATTAAAACATGAGAGTACATAAATGTAAAAAAAATTCCATATATTTTTGCAATCATTATAACCTGTACACTCAGTAAGAAATTGTTTAAAAAACTATTATTATTAAACATTCACCCCGATATGTATAGGGTGAATCACTGTTACTTTAAGAATCCCTAACTGCACACATTTCATTTTCCATTCTCACAGTTGCAATAATATTTCATTTTTAATATACAGTCCAAGGCAATTCAAAACTGAAGCATACTGCATTAGTGAACATTTGATCCTAATTGGTATAAGCATATAATCAATAATAATTTCATTTTGTAATTTATCTATTGTGTCTTTTAAATTCAATTTTAAAAACTGTAGCTAAACTCCATAGTCTACACAAAATATTGAACTAGCAAAAGTATGGAGTTTCATCCTATTCATGCATCTGTTTCTGAGCTTTAACACAAGAATATTATGCTCTAATACCGGTCAGAAGTCTGATGTTCAGTGCTGCTTCTTAAGATTACACTGACATCTTGTGGCTTTGTATACTAGACTCCACATGTACACTTTATAGAGCAGGGAAGTTTCTAGCCTCAATGTGTGAACCATTACGTATATTAACAAGGGACATGCAGACAGCTTACTTAAAGGTTCAGGCAAAGCCTTCACTTACCCCATCACTCCAAATTTTCCACATAAATTTCTGCCCCCACCTTTTTGTGCATTCAGTCCTACACCGATTGCTAAAACCAAACAAACTTGCAGCCCTGAGTGGCAGGGTTTTATTTTAGGGCAGTGGTTCTCAGCCTTCTTAGGCTTAAGACATACATACATAACTCTTCTTAAGTTAGTGGCACACCATTTAAAAAAAATAATGTATGCATTGAAGTGTGTAAAAAATAACCTAACTGGAAATGAACTTTTAAACAAACTGGAAAAAAAACATGCAGGAATAACGATAATATTATAACTGATCTGATACATTTGCATAGTTGGGCTCCACTTGAGAATCACTGCTGTAGAAAGATACTATTGTAGCTCCTGTCACCATGAGGTCTTAACACCTTAAATCTTTAATGTATTCATCCCTGAAGCAATATGATGAGATTAAGGGTCAGATTCTACAACACTCTGAAAGTGTGAAATGGTACTCAGGGGTTTAAGTATGAGGTACAGAACTCGGACTCTTCAATGAAAAAATAAGAATCCTTCAAGGAACAAAGGCTTTGTGCAAAACATCACAAGTTGTAAGATTCACAAGAAAACCACAAGTTTGTCCAGCATGGTGCAAACTGCTCATTTTCAGCATATTGCCTAAAAGTGAGAGGAGAGAAAGGGTGGGGAGGAAAAAAACCTCAGCCCTATAAAATGAGGAGGGGAGGTTCTGTCCTACAGGGAGAGATGCCTTTGCATGGCAGATGGGTCCCTACTACAGAAAGGGACCAGCCCATGAGGTGTGGTGCAGCGCAGTGCAGTATGGCTTCATAGCAGTTCCCACTGGCTTGCCACAGGCCCTGTTCAAGATTCCCTTTGAGAAGAACCACCTGGAGTGGAATCTGCTGCCTTTCCCAGGGACCAGGGGAGAAAGGCTCAGCTTGGCTCTCCTAGCCAAGAGCTCCTGTCTGACTCTTAACCTTCAATTGCAGCTTCAGCCTGGTATATGAAGGAAAGAAAAGCAAGCGCAATTCCTGCGTTGGGTCCTAAAGAGACAGGCAGGATCCTGTCTTCAGAACGGCACTGATTTATGCTGCAGCCACTTCCAGGCTTAACCCAGCACTGTATCCTGGAAAGAGAAGTACAGCAGGATTGGCGCAGTACCCCTGAAAGGATCTCATGGCACTCCAGGGTGCCATGGCACTCTGGTTAAGAATCACTGTTTTAGAGGTTGAGTTTGCTTTTAATACACCCAAGGGTTTTACTGCCTATTTTCTTCTGTAAATGGATGTACTCATTTGAAATCTAGCTGTTGTTTTAAAAAGTTCATTGAAGTAGCTTCAGCTACTGTGGATGCCTCTATCTCTCTGCAACTGCAGGGTGTTTCACAATTAGATTTTTTTAAGAACTATTTTAATGGCTCTCTTAATCCTGGTTCTGTATGAAAAACAAACAAGAAGCCCCAACTAAACTAAACCTGATTCTATGTCAGACCCTCAAGAGCAGAAGCATACAACTGAGCCCAATTTTATCAGAAATGATGGTTTTCCATGAAGATTCTATTCTAGACTTATTTAATCTGGAGAAGAGAAGACTAAGGGGAGATTTAATAGCAGCCTTCAGCTCCCTGAAGGGTTGTTACAAAGAGGATGGAGCTAGACTGCTCTCAGAGGTGGCAGATGACAGAACAAGGAGCAACTGTCTCAAGTTGCAGCTAGGGAGTTTAGGTTAAATATTATGAAGAACTTTTTCACAAGGATGGTTGTAAAGGACTGGAGCAGGTTACCCAGAGAAGTTGTGGAATCTCCAACCTTGGAGGTTTTAAGACCCAGCTAGACAAAGCCTTGGCTGGGATGATCAGGTTGGGGGTGGTCCTGCTCTGAGCATGGGGTTGGTCTAGATGACCTCCTGAGGTCCCCTCCAACCCTAATTTTTCTATGATTCTATGACCAGGGCCCAAAACTCACTATACAAGAGCCACTTTGAGGGGACTGACAAGAGCCACTTCCACATAGTGATCCCTGGTAATGTCTCTGATAGCCAAGAGCTCCCGAATTGACAAAAATGCCAAAGTACCCAAAGACAAAGATACAGAACCATTTTTTCATACGAAAGAAGCCACTGACAATGGCACAGGAAACACAACCTGATTAAAAGAGGGGGAGAGTATCCTCCCAAACATGGGAATTATCCAACTGGATCATACCCAACCCTACTCTCATCCAATATCCTGTCTCCATATATGGGTAACATCAGATGTTCCAGGGGAAACCCCACAGTTTCATATGAGGGATAATCTACTTCCTATTTTAGGGCTCTTCTTCATTCTAAATATCTACACATTGGTTTAAACTGAAAGCATAAGGTTTCATCTCTCTTCCAAAATGTGTTCTTGTTTATCATAGGCTCAGATACTGTATATCTATATAGAATTTCTTTGAAGTCTGGTAATTTTAGGAGCTATCATTGTAAGAACAGTATATGTAAAAAGTCAGACAGAAGTGTTTTAATTTAACAATGTCCCCTTATATATTTCTACAACCTCCTGTCAAAAAACAGCCTTGCTTACAAGCACAAAACCTGGTTATAAAGGAAGGCCTGTTTGTTTCTTGACTGCTGAACAGAAATAGCTTGTACAACGATGAATCAACTTACCAGGATTCTCCTGTCCTTCTTTCTGGGATTAGTAGTATCTTTGCTTTTGTACAATGTGAAATTCATGTCTTCAGAATTCTGCAGTCTCCCATTTGAAAACTGAACTATAATAGATTAGGAAGGAGAAAACATTTGAAATCGTTTAACAGCAATAGCATTCTTAAAATAAAAATGTTTGTAACAACGCCAGGAAAGATCTTAATTTTATGAATAAAAATCTTGGGCAACCTCTCCTATATAAAGCTTAGTCTTAATTAATTCCAGAAGACATCATCATAACTAACTTGACCAGAGGTAGAATCCCATGAATTTATTTTCTTCTCTCCTATGTCCATTTCACTCACCAAACAGTGGCATCTTCTAAAGGTTTGCTTATGCACAAAAAGGACCAACTAAGAGAGATAATGAAGAACAAAATATCTGAAAATAGCTCCTTGTGTGAATGTGGTCCCAGAGTAAAGCAATTTTATTTCAAATAATTACCCTGCTTTGGAAGTCCACTGATTATTTTTGCATGATTATTTTTGCAATAACATAACTTTTATTGTGCAATAGTATCTGCATGGAGATATTATCTACTACTTCCATCAGTTTTCCAGGACTGCAAGATAATGAAGCAGTAAGAGCAGACCAAGAAGCCTGACATCACTGTTGTACAACTGAAATAACAGTGATTTTGCCTCGGGCGTTCGATGCCTTAGATTAGCACTTGTGAGGCTAGACACTAGTAACAGACATCACCAAACATGACTTTTAAGACTGTTATTTGCACCAACAGAGAACGTAACTGCGTGTGCATGTATGGAGGGGGAGGGAGGAGCATATAAATATCAAAGATGAGACCATCTACCTCCTGAGCTGCACCATTTAAATTAGTATTTTGGATGCTGAAAGCAGATATATTTCCTCAATGCTTAAAAAACTATGGAAATGTTGTTCCATTCATCTCTGCATGTGAGAATCTTCAAAGGGACCTCTCACAAGCAGGTGCTTCCCTGCTTCCTTAGGTCAGTGAAAAAGCTGCAAACACTTGCTGCCATAACAAAGCTAATATCAGAGAACAGATGACTTAAAGACAGCCAACCTGTCCACCAAACCACCTTCTAATTTTATGTGTCTTTTACTAACCATAGCTCAGGATTGCTGGAGGGTTTCTTGTTTAACAGCTAAAAACTTGTTTTCTTCTTGAAATCCCATTGCGTAACATTTTTCGCACATCCAAAGTCAAACCAGTACTGCTTGTACAGTGGTCCATGTCAGCAGGCCTGTGTGATGTACCAGTCACCACCTCTAACATGAGAAACAAGTTGGTTCTAGCTATTAGACACGCCACTGCTTTGCCTTCCACCCTACTCTCTCCCTTGGTGGCAACAGAGTGAGTCCTGTCCACACAGATTCACAGAAGTTTAGGGCTGGAAGGGACCTTGTGAGATCATCGGGTCCAACCCCCCAGCTGTAGGCAGAAAATACTGCTGGGATCAAATAACCCCAGCAAGGTGCGTGTCCAGTCTCCTTTTGAAGATCTCCAAGGTAGGTGCCTGCACCACTCCCGCTGGGGGTCTATTCCCAGGGTCTGGTCACACAAATTGTGTAGAAGTTTTTCCTTATATCCAGTCTGAAACCTTCTTCTAGGAGTTTATAACCACTGCTCCTGGTTTTCCCCTGGGGCGCTTTGGTGAGTAGTTGTTTGCCTAGCCCCTGATGCTCACCCCTGATATATTTGTAAGCTGCCACCAAATCCCCCTGGAGCCTTCTCTTTTTCAGGCTGAACAGTCCCATATCTCCCAGCCTTTCCTCATATGGCTTGCTCTTCAGGCCTCTAATCATATGAGTGGCTCTTCTCTGGACTCTCTCAAGCTTCTCCACATTGTTCTTGAAGTGTGGTGCTCAGACCTGGATGCAGTACTCCAGCTGTGGTCTCACCAATGCCGAGTAGAGCAGGAGAATCACTTCCTTAGTTTTGCTTAAGATGCATCGGTTGATGCATGCCAGCATATTGTTTGCTCTGCTAACTGTAGCATCACACAGGAAGAGAGGGCCCTGCCAGTTCAAATTTAAGCTGGCTAGAAACCAGTTATAAAGTTGTGACACATTTTCAAGCACTAACCGTGCAGCCTGTTGACTCTTTTTAGAGCTGGGAGGTCATTTTTATAGCATGATAATTATTTTGGTGGGGGGGGGGCAGTTGTCTACATTTTATTTATTTAATAATATATTTCATGTACCAGGTCAAATTAGCCAAATCAGTTCCAAATCATATCCATTGAGCAGAACTTGATCGTTCCAAAAAACCATACTGATTGAACAGGCAGAACTCAATAATTCTAAACACAAGTATGCTGCTACAACCAGCGAGCGTCCTCCATCCCAGCCTCTCACTCTGGTACTTCAGGTACTCCCAGCTCCATTGGCAGGCATCCTATGCACAGGCCCAAGCCCAAAGGTCTTGGGATTTGGATGCCCCCAGACATAGGCTGTGGAATGGGGTGGGCCACCCGGGCCATGGCCCAACCAACTTTTAGCACGTTAATTTATAAAACCAACAAATGTGCAATTTTGTCATTCTGGTTAAAACTGTATAGCTGTTTTTTTAACTGCATAGTTAGCTAAATAGCAAGCTATACTTCCGCTTTGTTTGTGCCTGATGTGATGTTTCCGACTGACGTGTCATTCCGTAAGTTGCCTGTGCATATGTCCCAGCTAACGGCACAAAAATGCATTAGTGTAAACATAAAGTAAGAAATCAGTGGTGAGAGCTGGGGGGGGGGAAATGGTTTGTTTGGCCCCACCCCCAACCAAAAAAGGTGTTCTGCAGCCCCTGCCCCCAGATACTACAGATAAACATCCTCCAGCCCAGACTCTTTAGGCAGGGACTTCAGATACTTCCTACACTGGACCATGAGAACAGATTTACTTTATTAGAAAATGTTAAAGTTTAAGGTTACAAAGTTCAAAGCAAAGGAAATAGAAAAGCACCCCAGCAAGGGGCTACATAGTAGAGGACAGGGGGTAGGGAGGGGAGCACACAAAGTTACATATAAAACATGCAGGCAATCTGAACTTGATGTTGCTACATGCCGCCCATTTGACATACAAAACATGAGGCCACCTCAAACTTCATCTGGCTACACGCAGCCCATTTGAGCAGGTTCACTTTATTAGAAAATGTTGAGTGACAATGACAAGGCCATAAGGGAAAAAATCCAGAGTGCCCCAGGAGGGATGGGGCTGAGGAAGGGCTCGTACACTTGATCTTATAAGGCCCACCAGAGGCTGAGAACATTTATTGGGCGTTCCGCCAGTGAACGGGGCCACAAACCTAAGGCAGGGGCCAGAGAGAGACTCCGGCTCCAAGCCCACGCAGCAAGGGTGGCTCAGGGAGCCCCCGCCCAAGCACCTCCACCTCTGCACCGCAGCCAGGCCGCCAGGAGGCCGCGAGGCTCCGGTCTGCTCCCGCTGCCAGCCCCGAGCCCGCCCGTGGCGTCCGGCACGTGGCGCCGCCCGCAGGGCGCCCGCACTCACCCAGCAGCGCGCTCTGCTCGTCCCGCGGGCCCCCGCGGTAGCTCCACACGGCGGCAGCGGCCATGGCGCGGCCTCCTCCTCCTGCGCCAGCGGCCGGGAAGGGAGGAGTCTGCGCCGGCAGCCGCCCGCCCTGCGAACAAACGGGGCCCGGCTCCTACCTCGTCTGTGGGGACTTACGAGCGGGTCCTGAGCTTTTGCTGCCTCGCTCGCAGCAGGAGAGAGCGGGGGCCGTCTCGGGAGAGAGGAGGGGCGTGTACCCGGCCGCGCTGGGACAAGAGGAGTCTCGCGAGAAGGATGCCCCTTGCCCGGTGTGGCGCGAGTGGCTTGTCTGGTGTCTTGACGCGGCAGGATTCCCGCGCGGGCCCTGCCATCGGGACGGGACGGGCCGGCTTGTGGGACCCTGCGAGCCGCGTGTGTCCGCCGGGAGGAGGAGCCCCTTCTTCTTCTTGCAGCGCTTCCCAAGTTGTGACCTGGCAGGCGAAACACCATGGGCTTGACCAACGGGTTTTAAACCCGAAAGCTTGCTAAAAAAAATGGGTTTTTTTCCAACTATTTAAGGTGGTCTAATAAAAGATATCAGATTCACCCGAAAAACTTGTCTGCCTGGGTCCACGGAGGCAGTTTTCCTTAAGTGCTCCCGGGGATAACTGCTTTTTCTGGCGTGGTTTCGTATCCCCTGAGGTGTTGGGACTTAAAGCTGAGGGCAGGCAACGCTGGGCGGCATCCAAACCCTGAGCCTCCAGGCTTGGGCCTGCACATAGGATGCCTGCCAAAAGACTTTGGAAATATCTGAAGCCCCTGGTGGAGGTGGAAGATGTTTGCCGGGCCACTTATGGTTCTGGACTGACTCAGATTTATTTGGCCTTGATTTGGCTGGAAACAAAAAAATTCTTTAAAAAAAAAGCTTTCAAAGTTCACAGGCTAAAGGCCTCTCTTCTCCTTTGAGGCTACGTTAGTTCAGTGCACACATAATGTCCTTTGACAGCTCTTCAGCAAAACCACATCCGTTTGGAATTGCTGCTTTCTGTGCGCCAAGCCTTTGGAACCCCCAAACCAATCTGGAAAAACAGCAACCTGGCCTTTCAAATTGAACCAGGTATATTTAACACCAGTGTAAGGGTGGCTTTACGCTATGGTAGTGATTCTCAACCAGGCTCCCAGGAAATCCTTGTAAGGGAGCTGCACAATATTAGCACTGTTAGGTGTGCAAACACCTACACGTGGTTCACAAAATAAACCCAGAGATTTCAATTAAGAACTTCTTTCCAACTACTCAGTTGGTCTAATAAAAAATATGACATCTACTCAAAGAACCTTGCCTAGTGAGATTTCAACTAGGAATCCATGGTCTCAAAATCATTCTGACCTGCTGTAGTTTTTCTGAGTTCTTTGCAAGAGAATCACTCTATCAATTTTCCATAGCAAAATAAAGAAATACGTTTTTAAAACGGGGTTCTCTAAATTCAAAAAAGTTCTGGGGAGGAGGTGGAGGGCTTACATCTAAAAAACATTGAGGACCCGCTGTAAGATCAGGTCTAGGACCTGTCTATGGTACCAAGTAGATTTAGTGGAGCAGTGTCCTAGCTGCAGTGAATGTGGGACCTCTTCCGTGTTACCTTTATGCAGGAACAGATAGCAGACTGACTTAGGGTTTTGTTTGGGGGGGTGTTCTTTTTCCTTTTTTCTTTAAAAAAAAAAAAGCTCTTTTTCCCACTGATCAAAGTCCAGCCAATTTAAGCTTTGTTCTAGTCCCCTGAGCATAGTTTAGCTTTCAGCAAGGATGTTTTCTTCTGCTCTTCCACCATGAGGATGCACTGACATCTGTTCCTGGTTCCTGTCCTTGCATTATCTTTGATGTACTATGGAAGGGAAAAAAACCCCTCTTTTTGTTGCACCCAGCAAAATCTATGGAACCTTGTATTTTATCTGGAGAAGTACAAGAGAAGCCAAAGCAAGCTCGCCCAAACTATACACAGGTGCACTGGACTACTAGCAACCAGGCAACATTACCAAGAGCAGCTACACAGAACAGGCAGATGTAGTCACTACTGAATTGCCCCCCTGCCACGTTCCCAGTTTTCCTCTGCCAGTAGGAAAACCATCTTGGTGGTCCCAGTATTTCCCCTGCCTGATAGTTACCCTCCCACTAGGGACTTCCAGTGGGAGGATCTCAGCTACATGCTGAGTTTATGGAAATGGGGGTGGGTGACTCGTCCCTAGCTTGCTCCTGCAGCCGTACGGCTGAGGACAAGCAAAACTTGGGAGTGTCCAAATCCCAAGTCTCCAGGGTTGGGCCTGCAGGTAGGATGCCTGCCCAAGGATTTGGAAGCATCTGAAGCCCCAGGCAGGGGTGGAGGACGCTTGTTGGTAGCAAGACCCACGTGTGGCTCTTGAATGATTTCTGTGGATTTGGGTTTGATTTGACCTGGGACACAAAACATTTTCCATAAAAAACAAAATACAAACTAAAAGTCAGTTAAGATTCCCCGAGAACTGGGTTTTGCACATTTTTGGTTTCGCAATTAGCTCCTTCAAAAATCATCATCTATTTTGAACTCTTAGTATTATAGATCGTACATGCCACAAGGGCTGGAACTACCCTACAGATACGATAATTACGGTGCCCCTCGCAACAACAGCCCTGTGCTTGCGTGCCCCCGGGGGGGAGGGGTCACCCAGGCTCAAGCCACCGCCCCTGCGCCCGACGTCTGCACGGGACAGAACTGCCCCATCCCGGACCACACAGCTTAACGACTGCGAACGCTTGGCCGCTTTCCCCTTGTTTTGGACGGACCCGGCCAATCAGCGGCCGATGTCTTGATAAACCCTAGGGGCACCGCGGAGTTATCAGTAAGCAGCCGCGTGACTGGCTAGGCGAGTCCCTTTGGGCTCCAAGGGCCGCGAATCGCGGTCTGTGATTGGCCGGGACGCCCGTCTCCCAGGTGGGCTCGGACGCTTCCCTCCCCCCACCCCGCCTCGCTCTCCCTGGAGTGGCCGGGACACGATGGCGTCATTTCCGGCTGCCGGCGAGGCCGCCGCAGAGTAGGAGCTGGAGGGGGTGGGGGAGGAGAGCGGCGCGCGCGCCGGAGATTGAGCTGCCCGGGCGGGCCCACAGCAACGGGCGCCGCCGGCCGCCGCCAGCTCCTGGCGTAGGCCCCTCCCGCCGGGACAGCGCGAGCCGCGGGGGGAGGGGCTGCGCTGCGCAGGTGAGGCGAGGCGAGGCGACGCTGGGGGCGGGGGAGCGCGCGTGTAGGAC
>NW_017729024.1:1006711-1008543 GCF_001723915.1 Gavialis gangeticus | reverse complement strand
CATGGGCCGGTGAGTGACGGGGTCTTGGGCCGTCCGTGACAGGCGCCCCCGGGGCCTTGGGGAGGCCCCGTCCTCTGACCCCCCACAGCCTCCGCAGCGGCTCCTTGTGCCCCACCCCACCCCCCTCCGAGTGCCTCCGGGCCTTTGTAACTTGAAATTGAGTGAAAGCAGAGGGGGGGCTTCTTGCTCCTGCAGGCTGGCTTCCCTGCTCCAAACACTTGTTAGTTTGCTTGGAGCCCTGTTCTCGCACTTGTCTTCGTCCCCACCCCCCGGCCCCAATCCTGACTGCCCCCCCACACACACAACGTGGAGGCTGGTGTGTCCTCACTGAATGGCCAGAGCCCCAGGCATCAGATAGCCCTGGCTGCGTCCCCGCTACCCAGTAGCTGAGTAGGGCTAAGGTGGGGGGGCTTGCTGAGAGGATCCCTTGGGTGCTGCTTTTGAAGAAGGCTGTGCAGTGGAGTCACCTGGGCTGGAGCTGCTGCAAGCAAGTGGGGTCCCTATCTGGGGAGGGGTGTGTGTGCGAATGCACTTGTCATCGGGAACCATCCTTGGGAAAAAACTTTTCCAGGCTTCTGTTTGGCTTCTCAAGTGGTGTGTCTGGAAGCAACATCAAAAAATTAGTTAACAGGGTAGATCTTGTGGCACTAAGGTGAAAGGTCCTGGTAACTTCAGAGTGGTGGTTGCTTGTGTGAGGAAGGGGCACTCAGGGCCTAGTCTTTGAATGCTGCTGGGCGAGTGGTGGTCATATGCAGTGGCTGTTGTCAAGAATATAAAACTGTAGTGTGCTCATATTTAAAACCACTGCTAATTAATAGTGTCATTCCCACCCAAGCAGGAAGAGTTTTATTATACTCATCTGAGCCTTTGTGCTCACATTTCAAAGATTTCTCTCTTGCCAGATTGAAGTTTTTGTCAGCTCAGACAAATCTGTCACTTTCAAAGCATCAGTCATGTCATAGCTAGTTCATAATGAAATATCTCAAGAAAATATTTGACATGTTGCAGACTGCTGAAATTGAAGGTGGAGTTTCGTCTCTGCTGTAGGACTCTGAGACACTTTTTTTAAAAATATGTGATGCTAAGCAAGTCAAGCGTTAAAAGCATGTAGCAAAATAACATGAGACATTGCATTCAAAACAATCTACTGCAAGATTGTTAGTTCTCTTTGGGAGGCTGTCAGATAGGATTAGTAAAATGTAATGCTGAATATTGAGAGAGAGTTTCAGGTACTACTTAAAATTTTATGGAGTTGGGATAGTCTTTACCTTGGTAATGAACTGTTCGAGGCAGTGCAAAGCAAATCTTGTATTCTGCCCGATACTAGCTAGCCTGTCTCTGTGCGACTGAGCACAGTAGGAAACAACTGTTTTCCTCTCTCCCCTCAAATTCTGCTTTGATTATTTGGGATTTCAGTGAGCATAAAAATAAAGTTGGGTGGCTCTTCTAGAAAGGTTACTAGCTAGTATTTATGATGTATATTGAATTGTTCATAATGTGATAGAAGATAATACTTCACAAATGCCGCTCAGTACATTACAGAACAAGCTGTCATTGCACAAATGTTCTGTAGGCAGTCTGCTAACTGTATAAAGTTGGTTTGTTAACTGCATGTGGCATTTATCTCACTGACATAATTAGACTTAGCTTTTCTTATACATTTGTATTAACAAGGACAAGCTCTGCAAAGGTCAGATCATTACCCATGTAGCTGCCCTATTCCATTTGTCATAAAACTAATATAGAACAAAGCAAAGGACTTAAGTATATACTGCTAGTTTTCTGATTTTTTTTTTTTTTTCAAGTCAGATTATCTGTTAGTGGCCACTTTT
>NW_017729024.1:1002061-1006700 GCF_001723915.1 Gavialis gangeticus | reverse complement strand
GCTCCTGTTTGCGCGCTCTGTTCGCGCAGCTCCCTACCGGCTCAGCTAAGAGGGATCTGGGGGACTTCCCCTCCGGATCCAGCTCAGCTGCGTTGGTCCCTCCGCCCCACTTACCTTAGGGAGATCAGCTGCTGCTGCTCCCGCTGCTGCTCCGTTCCTCTGCTGCTGTCGCTGCTCTTGCCTCCGCTCCGGGTCCGGTAAGGGGGCACACGTGTAAGACACCTGTGTGCCTGCATCCTCCCTCTCCCCGCTGCTCCTAGCTCCCAAGTTGATTGCGTGCACTTTTGATGTTTTGAACTTTTTTCCCCTAAAACTGATGCATGAGATCTTGCAAGAGTCAAGAAGTGCAGTGTTAGCGTAGTTCAACAAAAGTGTCATTCAGTACATGCTACAATGTCTAAATATGCTATAGATTTATATACACTTTTATAATGTACACACTTCGCTACTAGTGGTGGTTCAAATGACACTCCCATCAGCAGATATGTTCTTGAAATATTTTTTAATACAAATGATTTTTGGGGTGAACAGAAGCAGACACATGACAAATCTCACTTAAAGTTCAGCATTGATCCACTGGATCAATTTGTGGATAAAATGATGTGCTTTGGAAGTTAAAATAATGTAAAAAGGCTGTATCATGTATAGTGAAGGTGGCATAATTGTTATCTGATGCTTTGATATGGGCTTTCTTTTCAATTACAAGTGTACTTCATACAGAGTTAAACTAAATAATCACTGACTGGATAAGACTAGGATTAAGAAACAGCAGGCAAAGGCTGCTTCAAAATCAGCAAGGGATGAGAGAAGAGTCATTGGAGTTCTTGAACTTCCATTAAGTAGGAAATATAGAGGTTGAAGGTATTGTGCTGAGAGGTATCTGTGGGTGGTCTTTTTCCTTGGATGCTGACGTGCAGCTCTTTGGCTCCCCATGGTATGCATGATTGGATTCATGCATAGGGAGTTTTTTGAGTTGGGTTCCATTCTCCTTTGGGCAGATGGTCAGTGGGAGAGATGCCATCCTAGGCCATGAACAGGCGTTCATTTCTACCAGTGGCAGTTTCTTAGAAATTTTCACTGGTAGAAATCTTTGTGGGAGAGGGAGCATACAGGCATTCACTATACAGCCGCCCCTTCTCCTGTGCTTTCACCTAACTGGGGTGATCCTGGTCTGGGGAAGGCATGGGGAGTAGCGGCTACTCGTCTCCTTCACTTTACTCCCCTCCCAGATGAGTCAGAAGCCCTGCTCCTTCACCCTCCTCCTGTACCAGACAAGAAGAGGAGCGTATACGTGTTCTTTCTTGCCAGAGATTCTCTTGCTAGGGAGATCTTCTTTTGGGTATCAGCCTGGATCTTTCTCCTTCTGGGTGCATTTTCCCCCAGGAAAAACTGAATGAATGCTGGTATGCTACTCTCCTAGTAGAAATTAGGAGCAACTCTCCTGGTAGAAACATAACAACTAGGAGCAACTCTCCTTGTAAATCTGTTTGCTTTTCAGATCGATATGAAAACTGAACATATGGTTATGTTAAAGTGCAGCAGTACTGATATTATAGTTAAAAGAAAGTTTTGATGGGCTTGTTATTAGGTTTTAATTTAACAAAAGGGATGTGAAAGTGACAAAACATAAGAATTAAAAACTGATAAATCATTGGAAGTTTCCTTGTTTGGTGTAGATCAAACTGATACACTTGACATAATATCTTGGAATGAGAAGACAACAATGACCATTTAATATTTGTGAATAAGATATCCTACCATTTATCCCTTTTTGTTAAAGTAGATGTTCCTTGGACAATATCTTTACATAACATTACCTTACATCTGCTAAATAGGACAATACCACTCAGCAGTAGGTATTTCTTTTTAGTTTCCTTTTTTATGCCAGTTTGATTGCTTACTGGTTCTTTTGTACTGCAGAAAGTAGGATAGATTTGCACCTTGTAGAATAACTAAACCAGAGATGCATAATTGTAGACTCATAGAAAATTAGAGTTGGAAGGAACCTCAGGAGGTTATCTAGTCTGACCAAAGCAGGACCATTCCCAAATAGATCATCCCAGCCAAGACTTTGTCTACCCAGGTCTTAAAAAAACCCTCTAAGGATGGAGATTCCTCAACCTCTCTCGGTAGCCTGTTTGAGTGCTTTACTACCCTCCTAGTGAGAGTTTTTCCTAATATCTAATCTAAACTTCCCTTGCTGCAACTTGAGACCATTTCCACTTGTTCTGTTATTTGCCACCACTGGGAATAGTTTAGCTCTGTTTTCTTGTTAACTGCCTTTCATGTAGTTGTAGGCTGTGGCTTAAATCCCCCTCAGCCTTCCCTTCCCCTTCTCCAGACTAGGTAAGCCCAGCTCCCTCAGCCTCTCCTCATAAGTCATGTTCTCCAGCTTTCTAACCATTTTTGTTGCCCTCTGCTGGACTCTCTCCAATTTTGTCCACATCTTTTCTGGACCTCCCACTACAGAACTGCACACAGTACTTCAGATGTGACCTCACCAGTGCTGAATAGAGGGGAAGAATCACTTCTCTTAGTCTGCTGGCAACACTCCTATTAATGCAGCCCAGTATGCTGTTAGCCTTCTTTGCAACAAAGGCATGCTGTTCACTCATGTCCAGCTTATGACTCACTACAACACCCAGGTCCGTTTCTTCAAAGCTGCTGCTTAGCCAGTCAGTCCCCAGTTTGTGTGCAGGATTGTTCCATTCTAAGTGTAGGGCTTTGCACTTGTCCTTATTGAACTTCATAAGATTTCATTTGGCCCAAACCTCCAATTTGTCAAGGTCTCTGTGAATCCTAGACCTACTCTCCAGCATATCTACTACTCCACCCAGCTTGGTGTCATCTGCAGACTTGCTGATGGTGCACTCCATCCCATCTTCTAGATCATTGATGAAGATATTGAACAAAACCTGACCCCTAGGTCACTCCACTTGATACTGGCTGCCAGCTAGACATAGTGTCATTGATTACTACCCTTTGAAGCTGAAGATCCAGCCAGTTTTCTCCCTATCCACCTTACAGTCCATTCATCCAACCTATATTTCCATAGCTTGATTGTGAGCATGTTGTGGGAGACTATATTAAAAATCTTGCTGAATTCACAGTATATTGTGTCCACTGCTCTCCCCACATCCACAGAGCCAGTTAACTCATCATAGAAGGCAAACAGATTAGTCAGGCATGACTTGCCCTTGGTGAATCCATGCTGACTGTTCCTAATCGCCTGCTTCTTCAGTGCTTAAAAATTGATTCCTAGAGGACCTGCTCCATGGTTTATAACTGAGATGAGGCTGACTAGTCTGTAGTTCTCTGGATCCTCCTTCTTCCCTTTTTTTTAAAGATGGGCACTATATTTTAATTTTTCCAATCATCCAAGACCTCTCCTGATTGCCACAAGTTTTCAAGGATAATGGCAGGTGGCTCTGCAGTCACATCAGCCAATTCCCTCAGGCACCGTAGGGTGCATCAGGTCAAGCCCCATGGCCTTTTATATGTCCAGCTTTTCTAAATAGTCCCTGACCTGTTCTTTCACCACTGTCTGCTGCTCACCTCCTCCCCAAACTGTGCGCTCAGGTGCAGTAGTCTGGAAGGTGACCTTGCCTGTGAAGACTGAGGTAAAAAAAGGCATTGAGTACTTCAGTCTTTTCTGTGTCCTCTGTTACTAGGTTGCCTCCCCCATTCAGTAAGGGACCCACACTTTCCTGACCTTCCTCTTGTTGCTGACATACTTATAGAAACCCTTTGTGTTACCCTTCATGTCCCTTGCCAGGTGCAACTCCAATAGTACTTTGGCCTTCCTGGTTTCATACTTGCATCCGTGAATAATACTCTTAAGGTAACCATATGTCCTGGTTTGGCTGGGATGCTCCCTCGTTCTGTAGGCTGGTCCCAGCCAGTTGGTCAAAAGTCCCAGGCTCAAGTCTGGTGGGGATGCGGAGTGGCATGGTGCACCAGGCAGTCAGCTGGGCAGACGCCTCTGCTGCTGTGCAGGAGCAAGGACATGCCATGTGCAGGTGGGGTGGTACCTACTCCAGTCAGCCTGCCTTGCTCCCACACAGTAAGAGCAGTGCCTGCCTGGCGCACCATGCCACTCTTATCTCCCTGCCAGACTTTGGCACAACTTGTGAACAACCAGCCAGGACTGGCTTATGGAATTTGGGAGCATCCCAGCCAAGACTGAGTATATGGTCACTGTACTCGTACTCCTCCCCAGTCATTTGTCCCAAGTTTCCACTTGTAAGCTTCCTTTTTGTGCTTTAGCTCATTGAAGAGTTCCCTGCTAAGTTAAGCTGGTCTTCTGCTGTACTTGCTAGGCTTCCTGCACCCTTAGTAAGGTTTCTTTGAAGTAAAAGCTTTTGTTGTAAGCATCAGCTTGCTTCATTAGGGCAATACCAGTTAGCAGTAGGTATTTCTTTTCAACCTCCTTTCTTTATGCCGATATGATTGTATACTGGTTCTTTTAGACTTCAGAAGGTAGGGTAAATTACACCTTGTAGACTACCCTGCATTCCGCCTGGCTAGAAACAACTACCACTCTTGTTACTAGTGAAGAGCAGGATTAATCCTATAAGGCAATCCAACATGAACTGCCACCCTGACTGCTCCCATTATATTAAAAAAAAAAAAAAAAAAA
>NW_017729024.1:992081-1001866 GCF_001723915.1 Gavialis gangeticus | reverse complement strand
AAAAAAAAAAAAAAAAAAAGTAATTAAACAAGGTCATGTCGGCCATATTACTGGAGACCCAGGTCCCCCTCATGTCGTAGCCCAAATCATATCTTCTGGACCATTGGTTCTCAACTGGGGGGTCCATGAGCAGGTTTCAGGGGATCTGCCTGGCCCAGCCTCGTGGGGGAGAAGCCACCTTGGCCCCCCAGGGCTGAGGTGAGTCCTGAGGTTGGGGTGGGGGCACAGCTTCCATTTTGCAAGTGGTGCTGCAGGTGGGGGGGGGGGGGAAGCTCTGTGGTGCTGCTGCTGCCCATGTGAGTGGAGCTCTGAGCCTCCTCATTGCTGAGTTTCACCTACTGCACCCGGGGCCATTGGGGAGTTGGGGGGAGGCTGGGGATCCAGGCCAGTCCTCGGAAAGAAAAAGGTTGAGCACCCCTGCTTTGGACTATACTGCCTTTCAGATTTGACTGTTCTTCGTGTGGGGGTTGTTTATTTTCTCTCTAACAAATGTGTAACTGCCTCATTTTTGGATTCAGAATTCAGTAAACTGATAGAAACTGGTACTTGCTTAGCAAAAAATAACAGTTTTAGCAGATTATATACTTTGCCATGATGCACTATAAAATATGGGTATTTTACATTTTAGTTTTATGCTGGAGACATGGTCAGTAACTAGAGCATCACAATAGGATTTGATATATTATCAATAAGCAGGAACATGAGAAAGTCAAGGCCACCAGTATTGGGCTAGACCAGATGTAGATAGTTGCCTCTTTCAAAAGTACTGATAGTAATTAAAGGTAAAAGTTGCAGTAACTTAATGCTTTTATCTTCTGATGAGAAGAATTGAAACGTGTAGCTAGTTAGAATCCTATTAAAATGAGAATGTGTTCTTGTTAACTGAATATAGAATGGCAGCAATATATAATCGCTTTTTGCATCTAATGACACGAGCTCAGGCTCACAAAAGCTAATGCTATAAATCTCTAATTTAGTTGGTCTATAATGTGCAAATCTACCCTGCCTTCTAATCACTTTTATGCCAGCCTTGGCCATTTTAAGGAGGCTGTGTTAGGCTATAGAAGTATGGTTGAAGCAGAAAGCCCCAAAAGCCTGTTTCTGAGTGACCTCAGCGTAAACCTTTGTGGACATGATCTTTGGTAAGAACAGGAAAGCAAGGAGTTATTGGGCACTTCTACACTTGCTCTGGGGTGGGGGGAGCCACTCTAATTTAAAACACCACCATATCTTCTGTATCAGCCTCCCACATTTGAGCCAGCTTTAGTGAAGGCACCCCCACTGCTACTTTGAAGCACAGGAACGCTGATACACAAGATGCAGGAGGCTGCTGGGGGGGTGTGGGCAAGAGAGAGAGAGATGGGTAAAATGCATGCCTTCATGGAGTGTATAGTCATATTATAGGCAGTATGGTAGTGTCAAAGAATACAAAGACTTTCCATGTTTTTAAGGTTTGGGCATGGGTTATGGGCTTTTTTAGTAACTGCTATGCTAAAAGTAAGCTCAGTAAGAGTGCATTCTGATGTATTTTGTAAAATGTAACTTTATTAGCTTAAGTTCTTTAACTACTACCTGAAAAAATGCCAAAATGACATTAATCTGCTAAAGATTCCTACAGACTTGGCATCCAGAACATCAAGTATGTTTTCAAAGTGGGTGGATGTGGAGGCAGAAATCCAAGTAGTAAACTCCACCACCAGCTTACTGGGAAGCTAGAAGTGAACAAATAGTAATACTGATTCCGACTTACGGGTTAAGTTTAACTGTATGCTTAGTTCCATTTTATAGCTTTCCACTTAACAGTGGCATATTTGAGATGGTTGAGAATATTTCCCCCATCCCCTTTCATGCAGACACGTTGTACTGTACATGTCAGTAACCTAAGTGAAAGTGTGTTTGTTTTTTTTTTTGTTGGTGGTGTTTATTTTCAGGGGATTCTAGGTTCTCTTTGTAACTTGTTTTGGAATAAGGCATTGTGATCCCTACAGTTTAATCAGATAGCTGATTTATAGGAGCTTGGAGTGTCTTAATTTTTGCATTGGCTTCATACAGTTTGTAATTGTAGTCTGTTCTTTTTGCCCCACTGTTTGGTCCTAATAGGAGTTTTTATGCTGTCAAGACCTAATCCAAAATTACTTTTATCTGCTGTTAAAAGTGTGATCTTAGACACTGATCCTGCAGTGACTTACTGGTGTGGGCATACCATTACATGTGAATTTAGTTTCTGCTCCTGCATAACGTGGGGCTGTTATGACTGAAATGTACACTTCCCTGGTGATGTTGATATACATTGTTTAGTGAATATTTAAATCATGCTGTAGAAAAGTGTAAGTATTAACATTTCTAGTATAGTAGTTTCAAGAATTTTTTAAAACTTTTTTTATGACTCAAAGCATATAAGCAACTTGAATTAGAGTGTGCTATTTTGAATCTTACAAGAAACAACAATAAAGTATTTTCTCCCTCTTTGGCCTCCTCACCACAAAATCCTCTTCCTCTTCCCCCCCAGCCCTGCCCCAAAAACCCCAAGCCCTGCCACTTGTAGTTGTTATGGTTGCAAAGAATGGATTTTTATATTGAAAGCTTAACATCTCTGAAACTGATGGCTTATCTTGATTGATTTTTAAAAAAAAAAATTAACTGGGTAAAAAATCTTACCACTTGCCTCTGGTGGGTAGGCATATTAATCTTTCAAACCCTTGCTAAACATATACTATAGAAAAGTTCTGATTTAATATTGTGAATATTATAATCAAAATAAGTGGAAAGGGAAATTTTGATCAACTTACTAGATGGCTTGAGAGTTTCAAGACCGAATTAACTGGATAATTTTCTTTAGGAAAGAACTGGGTTTATAATGAGTATCCTTTGAAGATTATAACTGACTGTAAAAGCGAGTGTTAGAATTAATATATCTATGACTAAAAGAACTGCACTAAGGGATAAGTGACACACACAAAAAAATGCCAATTATTTGGCTGACATATTTTCACTGTATAATTGCACAGATTGCTACGTTAAATCATTCCCGTTTCTTATGCTTGTCAACAGACCATTGAACTATGTTTGTATTATGATCAGTTTGCTGAACACCGCCCAAAAAGGTGAAATCATTGAGAAAGTGAATGGACAAAAATTAGGTGATGCTAAATTGAGCATTTGTATACCAGCATTGACTTGGCCACCTTGGAGATATAAAGTAGTTAAATGTGGAGTAATATATTGGATACAATATGTAGAGGAGGGACGGAGGTGGTATGTGGGTGTCCCAAACAAACCTGTTGAATTTCTAATCATTTCATGTGTTGAGATTTCAAACTTATCTAAGATAGCTTTGCATCACACTAGGACTCACTTGCCTGTTTTGCTGAGCACCCCTTGCTGTTCAGGGATCATGTTGAGGTGGCATCACCATCCCCTTGTTACTGCTGACATGCATCTAGGATTGGTTCATTTGAAGTTGCACGATCCTGGATTCAGATACCTCAGCATTATGTCCATGAGCAGGTTTCACCTCAGCATTATGTTGTTACATCAGCCCTACCTTTTGCAATTTTCTGCAGCAATATAGAGGTTCTGGATTGCCTTTCCATTTGGAAAGAAGTGATGGTGTGGGCCTGCTTCAAGAGCCACTACAAGAAGCAGATAAATGATCACCTACCCTAGTAAATGGCCAAGAGCAGTGGTGATCAGCCTTCAGCCCGTGGGCCAGATCTGGCCTGTGAGGCTCCCCACTGATCGAGAAATTTGGTGTCAGTGCAGCAGTGGCAATTAACAGTGCAAACAGTTCCTCCCCACCCACCCACCGGATTTTCAAGCCCTGTGTACCAAATGACGTGGTCTCATGCATGGGGCTGGGACTGTGGGTATGATTTGGTGTGGGGCTGGAGCTGGGCTCATGGACTGGGGCCAGCCTAGTGTGCCAGATCAGACCCATGGGCCTGACTGGTTGGGCACACCAGCCAAGAGGGATTGTTCCTAGGATGCTACAGTAAGGACAAGCAATTCAGACAGGCATATAAGAAAGCAAAGAACAAAAAAGAGGTTTCTTGTGTTCTAGCTACCTGATCTTACAATGAGGAGCTAGTACTTTTTCTGGGAAGTAATACCAAACCTCAGTTTGTGGCACACAACAGTGAAGGTGCTGATGAGGCTGCCAACTAGGGCGGGGGGTGGGTGAAATACAATTTGTGGGCCCGATCTGGCTTACTAGCAGATTTAGCCTGCCTGCCCTGTGGGTGGATGACCACAAAGTCATTGGATCTGGCTGATAGCTTCAGGTGGTTGGCAGCTCTGGCTGCTACATGGTTTCAGGCAAGCAGGTGAGACTGCTTCTGCCCAGCAGCACCAGGCATCAGTTGTGGGTGTGGGCAGTGGCATCAGCTCTGGACAGCACACACAGGTTTAGGAGCTTGGATGCAGAACCTGTTGCCCTCCTGGCTCATTGGAAGCTCCCACCCGGAGCACTGACCCAGAACCTGACCCTTGAACTAGAGCCAGAGGGAGATCTTTTGTTAAATAGACCAGAGAATTAGTCTGTGCAAGACCAGAAATAGAAACTAACGGAAACCAAAGAGGTATGGTTTTCAGGAGGGTACTTCAGCTAGTAAATTTTGTGGAAAGCTTTATAAAAATGCACTTTTCTATAAACAAACAACAATGCCTTTTCTAAGAAATCTTTGACAAAGTGTTTCCAAATCGCCTACAAGTGGATGCACAAATGAATGAGACCCTGCCAGAAAACATAATAAAATCTCATTACAGTATTACCAGCCAATTGCTACAAGGTATCTCGGTCCCCATTGCCATTCTAATTATCGGTTTGGAGAAAACCTCTCAATGTTTTGATGTCCTGAAACTGCACCTTTGTCTCTTCCCTGAGAGTCTCTTTTTCTGTTGCACCCTGTGCAAACTACAGAGAACAGTTATAGAGACGTGTATTGCTTGCTCAGTAGCTTCTGCCCTTATTAATAGATGTCTGCACTCTGCTTTGTCTTCCAGGAAAATTCTTTATTGTTACTGAGTAGTTACTTAGGGCATAAATGAGCAGGTCCTTTATCCTATCTGTGTGTTCTGTCAAAGGCTTTAGAAGCCAAGGATGCAGAGCATATTTTGAGTCTCCCAGAATCACAGGACAGCCTTCGTGCTACTATTCTCTGTGATCATCCTGAGAGCCAAAGTTCCTTTTTTCAGTAAAGAAAAGGTAAAGAGTTTCTAAAGATCATAGTACCATGGACCTTTCCACACTCCCCATGCATTAATGGTGATCTGCGGTGCCTGGAGGTGCCACAGGAAACAAACGGCAACACTTTTTTTCGCTGAAGCTTTGTGTGGAAAGCAAAGGCTACTATTGATGGTTCCTCCAGTACAGTTTGTGAAGTCTCAGTGTGCAGAACCACGATTAACCTTCTGTGTACTGCAAAGCCTTATGAAGTGTGCCTTTAACATCTTTTCCACAGCTGCATGCACCTCTCTAATAGTCATCCCAAGCAGTTGATCTGCCACTGTCAAACTGATTACCTGCTGACACATTGCAATGGGAAGTTGCACGCTTATGGGTAATCACGGTCATATGATTCCCTGTGCTCAGGGGACTTTCACTGGTGTGTTGTTGCTGCTACATCTATGTTGTAAGGTCTGTACAGATGCCTAAGAAGGTAGCTTTTTTATTGTCCTGAAAAGCCCGCATGTTGATTTAACAAATTCTGTACTTAATGCAAAATTACTGTCTTCCTGATGCTCATTTCAATGTCCACTGTAGTATGAGAGTATCTTGTTGTTAACACAGTTCTCTTCACAACACCTCTAGTGAATTAAGGACCAATATCAAGTGTCCATTAGTTCTGACTGGCTGACTTGTGAACCTAACTTTTTCAAAGATATCTGTATTTGCACAGCAGTCTAGGTTCAAAGCACAATTCCCATTTACTTAAGCTGTAGTTGTGAATGCACAGCATTTTTTCAAATCTGACCACAGGAATCTTAGATTGGGCCCTCATAAAATGAGGAGCATACAATCAGTGATTGTGTTGTGAACATCTGGATTTACGCAAAATATCTAGCATCACAAAGGAATTCTGTGGCAGAGACGGGTAGAATTCAGGGTGGCATTTCACATCCTGAACCCTAAGATAATTGTTTCTCTTCCTGTAGTTTGCATTTGTAGTTTTGCAGTGTAAAGCAGTGCTCTTGAAGAAAGTAGCCTTGTTTACTCTACAGCTCTTTATTCTCAGAGCACTGTTCATTCTGCACACTGAAAGAGCTGGTGGTCCTCTGATTAAAAGATATTATATGCCTATTTTAATTGAAAGCTGTACAAAACTATACAATACACAAGGAGGCAGAATTAAGTTATAGGCAGCCTACCTTCTGGCATTTCCTAAACTTCTGCATTCTTGACTTTTTTCTGTCTTTATGTTCATTACTTTGGCAGTAAGTAATTTCCTATCTTTAAGAATTATTCTTCTCCCTCACCCCCAATTTGTCACACAGAGTTATTACCAGTAGTAGGTTTTGGACATCCAGATTCATACTACAGTCCTTGACTCCTTGAGCTATGGAGAAACTGGAAACACTAATATGCAGTTATCCCTGCTGAAAGGGATAACTGCATATTGGTTTCAATCCCAGGTTTTGTATGGAAATATTACTAGTCAGTCCTTCCTGTGGCTAGCATCCACCTCTTTTCCTGTCTCCCCTACCACGCTTACTTTTCCCTCTTCTTCCACCTCCTTGCTTTCTGCAGTCCCCTCTCCTCATTATTATAGCTTACCTCTTCCTTCATACTTCCTGACTGCGGAGAGAAGGGCCCTTGAAAACGGATGAGAGAGATTGCCTGTTCTCTTTCTCAGCCCTAGGACTAGTTGACTATAGGGGGAGAAGTTTTAGGGATAACATTCTCAATCAAAATGAACAGTTAGTTTATCAAAGTTTATTTTCATAATGGGCAGGCAACCTTAATGATGAGCATCTCTACCAGATTAGTCTATAACATATTTAATTGTGGGCTGGGAACTTTTAGATCTAGTGGCAAATAAAATAAATCCAGCCAAGTCTAGTTTTCTGCATTATACTGGCAGAGGTGTGATATCAATGTAGGACTGATTAATTAAATCAGTTGCAGTTGTTAGTTTGTCTTTGAGCCACCTTCCTTCAGATATTAACCAGTGACTCACTGCAATCTCAATACATCTTCAACTTTTTATTTTTGTCTTTGTTTGTTTTTGTTTTGTAGCATCATGGATTTCCCAGGACACTTTGAACAGATCTTTCAGCAGTTAAACTACCAGCGTCTTCATGGCCAACTTTGTGACTGTGTCATTGTGGTGGGGAACAGGCATTTCAAAGCCCATCGCTCAGTTTTGGCAGCATGCAGCACTCATTTCCGAGCTCTCTTTACTGTAGCAGAAGGAGATCAGACCATGAACATGATCCAGCTGGACAGCGAGGTGGTGACAGCAGAAGCTTTTGCTGCTCTGATTGACATGATGTATACTTCCACACTCATGCTTGGGGAGAGCAATGTTATGGATGTCTTGCTAGCAGCCTCCCACTTGCATTTGAACTCTGTTGTGAAAGCCTGTAAACACTATCTTACTACAAGGACACTACCAATGTCTCCACCTAGTGAGAGAGTTCAAGAGCAGAATGCTCGCATGCAACGATCCTTTATGCTCCAACAACTTGGGTTGAGTATAGTGAGCTCTGCGTTGAATTCTACTCAGAACACAGAAGAACAGCAAAATACTATGAGCTCATCAATCAGAAGTAACATAGAGCAGCGCACTACTTTTCCGATGCGGCGTCTCCACAAGCGGAAACAGTCTTCTGAAGACCGAGCCAGACAACGAATCAGGCCTACCTTAGATGAATCCATTTCAGAAGTAACTCCAGAGAGTGGGCAGTCAGTAGTTCATTCGCGAGAAGAATTCTTTTCACCAGATTCACTAAAGATTGTGGACAATTCTAAAGCTGATGCTGTTACTGATAACCAAGAAGATAATGCAATCATATTTGATCAGTCTTTCAGTGCCCAAGAAGATGCTCAAGTGCCCAGTCAATCTGACAACAGTGGAGGGAACATTTCACAAACATCCATGGCATCTCAGGCAACACAAGTAGAAACCAGCTATGACCAAGAGGCTACTTCTGAGAAAAATAGTTTTCAGTGTGAAAATCCAGATGTTAGTCTAAATGAGAAAGAACACATGAGGGTAGTAGTGAAATCTGAGCCCTTGAGTTCTCCAGAGCCTCAAGATGAAGTGAGTGATGTCACTTCTCAAGCAGAAGGCAGCGAGTCTGTTGAAGTGGAAGGAGGAGTGGTGACTGCAGAAAAGATAGAATTGAGTCCTGAAAGTAGTGACCGTAGCTTTTCTGATCCACAGTCTAGTACTGATAGGGTGGGAGACATCCATATTATGGAGGTGTCAAATAATCTGGAACACAAGTCCACTTTCAGCATCTCAAATTTTCTGAATAAGAGCAGAGGGGGCAATTTTGTTGCTAATCAAAACAATGATGATAACATTCCAAATACCACGAGTGACTGCAGAATGGAGGGAGATGCCTCTTATTTAATGAGCCCAGAGTCTGGGCCCAGTAACAGTCATTCCTCTGCTACTGTCTCTCATATAGAGAATCCATTCAGTGAACCTGCAGATTCCCATTTTGTTAGGCCTATGCAAGATGTAATGGGTCTTCCATGTGTACAGACTTCTGGTTACCGAGCTGCTGAACAGTTTGGGATGGATTTCCCAAGGTCTGGTTTGGGGCTACACTCTTTATCAAGGGCAGTGATAGGCTCTGCCAGAGGTGGAGCTAGTAGTTTTCCTGGTTATCGTCGCATAGCCCCCAAAATGCCTATTGTGACTTCTGTCAGGAGTTCCCAGATGCAAGATAGTGCATCAAATTCCCAGTTGATAATGAACGGGACCACTTCCTCTTTTGAAAATGGGCATCCTTCACAGCCTGGTCCACCCCAGTTGACCCGGGCATCTGCTGACGTTCTTTCAAAATGCAAGAAGGCCTTATCTGAGCACAATGTCTTGGTTGTGGAAGGTGCTCGCAAATATGCCTGTAAAATCTGCTGCAAGACTTTCTTGACCTTAACAGACTGCAAGAAGCACATCCGTGTGCACACGGGGGAGAAGCCTTATGCCTGTTTAAAATGTGGCAAGCGGTTTAGCCAGTCCAGCCACTTGTACAAACATTCCAAAACCACATGTCTGCGGTGGCAGAGCAGCAACCTACCCAGCACTTTGCTTTAGCCCTTCCCCATCACCCCTTCAAACTCACCAGGGCGGACTGTAGGAACCAGAACCGAAACGCTTCTGGCATACTAACGTTATTTTATTCTAGGCTTCAGGTTAGGAAGCTGTCCTTGAAGACTAGTGAATACTTAAGTGTGATTGTGCCACACACACAAAAGTCTTGGCTCTGTAAAATGGGGGTAATACCTTAACCTACCTCACAGGGGTGTTGTGAGGCTTAAACAACAGTTTGTGAAGCGCTTTGAGATCCTCAGAAGGAGACACTGTAACAATATTCAGCATTATTATTATGTAAATGCAGGCCTTGGGCTTATAGGGATACAATCCCTAAAATTGAGTAGTTCCTTTGTTGGGGGTGGAGAGCAGCAAGCAAAGGAACGGTGAGGTGTAAAAGAAGAGGTTACGTGGAAAGTAACTTGGGTACACAACACTGAAGACACCACCATGCAGGTGTGCAAAAGTCCCCTTGCCTGGCAACTTAGCTCCTATATGTAATGTATCTGATCATTTTATTTT
>NW_017729024.1:982125-987081 GCF_001723915.1 Gavialis gangeticus | reverse complement strand
TGGGGGTGGGAGTGGGGAAGAAGGGGTGAGCTTGAACGTAGTTAGCTCCTGAGGATGTTAAAGTAGCACGTTTCGAGAATGAGAAACTGAAGTGCACATTTTTTTAGGATTTTTTTTTTTAAATTGTAACAGCATTTAATTAAATTACCTAGAAAAGAAATTGATATCATGCATATGAACCGTAATGCAAAAAGCTCTTTAGTGCAGATCACATATCTTCAGAAGAAAAAATGACTTTGGATGCACCCATCTGCCATAAAATGCTTTAAAATATGTTAATTATGAAAATAGTTTTAGGGGTTCTGAATGTATTTTTGGCTGTTTTGCAGTAACGGACACTGTGTAATGAAGGTGCTTACACTGAGTCCAAGATGAGTAACTTTTGGACTGTTAGATGTATATATACTTTGAATACAGCAAAATCTTCTAGGTGTTTCACCAAGTTTTTTCTGTAAAAACTTGTATTGCGTGATAAGTGAAGTACTGTTTCTGTATGTGCTATTCTTAGCGGTATTTTAACCAACTTGTATTTCATATGTTAAGATTCCATATACATAGAAGTCTGAAAAGAGTTTGTCTTTGTCTGCTTTGTTATTTTAAATGGGAGATATGATTTTGTGGTGGCTTCTTTTACTGTGTACCCTTTCCAGATTCTGACAGTCATTCTGATCCAAATTTATTGTATAAGCAAACTATCCTTTTCTGATGCACTTATCTTCAGGCTTTAATTTCCCTCTCCATATACTTAGTGTTCTTCCAACAATGAAGCGTTCCTGAGATCACAGTAGTCAGGAATGAGCTCATCTTGCCATATTCTTATGCATCTCTGTGTAAAATGTAGCAGTCAATTCTAATTCTCCAGTTTAGAGAAATATCATAAATATACTTTACCGAGTAAGTAAAAATCCAGGCCAAATTTAACTGAAAAAACAGTATTGTAAACTTTGTAAAATGGAGGTCAGTAATCTTTATGCTTCAAGTGAATCGCATAGATCTTGTTTTAATTTCCTCCTTTTTGATACCACGGAAACTAATACTGTTTGAAGACGCTTATGATGCACGTGAACTTAACTACTTGGTTTCAGCATTGGTTTTAAAAAAAAAAACCTTTCTAAGAACCGTTTTGGAACACTTCTACTGATGGATCAGTGTTTCAGCATCTCTGTCAGACTCAGAAGAAAATGGATCATTAGCGTCTTTAGCTAACTCACAGAAACTGTTGAGGTTTTTTAATATTAAAAATCATTTTGCAGACTTTCCAACCTTCTACTTTCTGTGGTGTTAGTAGCATCTGATTTATTTTCTTCTGCTATTTAATAGGGGTGTTGGCCTTAAATTTAGGTGACCTGAAAATAAAATCCTTATTCCGTAGTTCAGCCTTGATGAGTGATCAAGATAGCAGGAGTGTGGGAACTTAGACTGTGATTGTCAGATAAAAAGAAACATGGAATCCTACGTGTGGTCTATGTGAAACAGTAGTTGGTTAATAAGGAAATACAACTTACTTTCTTCTCCCACGAAGCTTGTAATGAAGAAAAAATCCTGCCTCTTTTTCTCTTAACACTTGATTTCTCACTTGAGCATCCAAAGTTAATGGGAGAATGGAACTATTGCAAATGACACAAAATAATTAAAAAAAAATGTGGAAGCTCAATGAGAGTTATTTTGATAGTCATATTTCTGACTGTTGGCTTTCAAGGCCCTAAAGAAATAGGCCATATTTATAAATAACAGTAGAAAATACTGTGTTTTGTTTGGAAATCATACTGATTTTAAGCAACTAACAACGTTGAATATTATTAAGCATTCTTACTGGAACACCAATATAGTTCTGTGTACCCTCCCCCAGGCCACCATCTGGGGCTGCTGCCCCTGTTGCCCCACCGTAGTTATGCTACTGAGGATGAGTTGCCTTATTAGTAAAGTTTTGCCTATTTTTTTTCATCTTCCTTTCCTGTTCAGGATTCTGTTCAAAAGCTAAATTCTTTTTCTATTCTTAGCTGTTTCTTGTATCAAGTATATGCATCTGAAACTAGCATTCAGAGGGGAAAGAAAGGTTGAGATGGGGCAGGAAGATGGATTTGCAGTTAAAATTAAGAATATGATCGTGGACACAATTAACTCTACTTTGGCGTGAGCTTTTAAAATAAAAAACTTCATGGCTTTGGAAAAGGCCAGAGTAATGGAGGAATATTCCCTAAACCAAATAAAATATTATAAAGTTTGGGTATCTTTTGAATGCAATAAACTTTATTTTCATAATTCATTAAATTCTGGTATTTATAGGGGAACATGCTACACATTCAGTAAGTCTCATCAGACTGCTGTTGCTTTCTTGGCCTTCTTTTATGAAGTAATATCATTGATATTACTATCTAGTTGACCAATGTCATGCAATGATTAACCTCTAATTTCCAAGCCTGATAATTATCATAAAAATGTCTCATCCCACTTCTGTTCAAGACTTACTAGCTGAGCCTGATGGTTAGATCTCATGTGAAGATGTCAATATGTTTAGTGTTATGAAAAACGTCTGAAAAATAAATACTGCATTTTTGTGCTGGTGTGTCTGATTTGATTTACTTGTTGATTTAATTCTGATTTTTATGTTAGCGTCTACCAGTCAGTGTATTGGGATCTGCACTAGCTGCCTCTGTTCTTGGAGTGGAGGTGAAGGTGTTAAGCATGACCTAAAACATCCCAAATGATGTGACTGGCCCACCTGAAATGGTCTCTTTCTGTGCCGTACTACAGCCGTAACAGGTGCCTGAGCTTAGCTGTTCCTCATAACAAAGTGGGGTGGCTTTGGAGTGTTTTCTCTCAGGGCAGGAGGTTTCTAGAAGTTCCTTCCCTCCTTGGCCCAATATATTTCAAATGGGGTAATCTGGGTATGCTGCAAAAGAGAAGTTTTAAAATATTTTTGGAGAAGACTAAGGGTGCCTTAAAAATGAAAGGGCATAAAATTGTAGATGGCCTGTATTACCCTTATTTTAATACTGCTGTGATTGAGTAGCACGGTTAGTGGTACATTAGTGTATCTCAGGCCTTTTTAGTTGCCTCTAAATACAAAGCAAAGTAGCATAGTAGTACCTGCCTACTTATAATTTTAATTATCTTGCTTTTCTTGGAAGGCAGTCCCCTAATGGCCAACTCCCTTGTTTAAGGAAGTATGCTGTATCAGAAAAGAAACAAGGTTGAAGTATTGGACTAAGAATTGGTCATAGAAGAAAATGACTCTGAACCAGTTTAAAATGTCACTGGGCAGAAGTTGTATGAACATTCTACAGATGCAAAGTTCAGATTCTGCAGGGAAGTTTGCTTCATTAAGCACTTGAGCTTCCTTATGTCAATTTTAATTGTTTACAAAACTAGCTATCTTCAAAAGATTGCTGCTGAAAATTGGGAAATATTTACAAGTTAGAACGTGTTTGTTTTTGTTCCCTGCTGGTTGGCCTTTAACACACACTACTGTATGTTGCCTTGGTTTAACTGCCTATACTTTGTGTAAAGCAGGGGACTGCAAGGTTTTCTGGTGAAGCAGAGTAGGAATTGGAGGGGTCCATCAAGACCCAACTGTATCGCTGCTGCTTCATGCTGTGAATCCCTGCCCCCAACTGCAGCACAGTACAGGCAGAGCTACCCTCTGCTGGAGCCCCCGATGGCTGACTGTGGGGTAGCACAGGAAGAACACCCTTGTGACTGAAAATGTGGGTCTGTGGGCCAGATCCAAAGGCTCTGTGAGCTGTGTAGGTTTCCAACACCTGGTTTAAAGTAAAATCGGGAAAGTTATACTGAGATTTTTCTAGTCACTAGAGTCTAGTGGCATTACTAACTCCTGATGTCAGCTTGGCTTAAAGGCAACTAGAGGAAAACTCTGGTGCCTTCTATCTATGAAGTCCCAGCCAAAATGGTAAGTGTAAGCAATGAGCATTCAAATACCTATATATCTTTTAGTGTAGTTTAAGAGTGGTGTAGCCACAATGGTCCAGAAATGATAGAATAGTAGAAAATGAGGGTTGGAAGGGGCCTCAAGAGGTTATCTAGTCCAACCCTCTGCCCAAAGCAGGATCCTCCCCAACTAGATCATCCCAGCCGAGGCTCTGTCTACTGGAGTCTTAAAAATTTCTTAGGATGGAGAGTCCACCACTTCTCTGGGTAACCTATTCCAATGCTTTACTACCTTTCTTGTGAGAGATTTTCCTAGTATCCAACCTAAACTTCCCTTGCTGCAACTTGAAACTGTTGCTCCTTGTCTTGTCATCTGCCACCACTGATAAGTCTAGCTCCATCCTCTTTGAAACTACCCTTCAGGTAGTTGAAGGCTGCTATTAAATCTCCTCTATTTTCTCTTTTCCAGACTAAATAAGATCAGTTCCCTCAGCCTCTCCTCATAAGTCATGTGCCCCAGCCCCCTCACCATTTTTGTTGCCCTCTGCTGGACTCTCTCCGACTTGTCCACATCATTTTTGTAGTTGGGGGCTCAAAACTGAACACAGTACTCCAGAAGTGGCCTTACAAGTGCCAAACAGAGGGGAGGAATCACTTCCTCAATCTGCTGGCAATGCTTCTGCTATATGTTAATGCAGCCCGGTATGCCATTAGCCTTCTTTGTAATAAAAGCATCTTGTTGGCTCATATTCAGCTTCTTGTCCACTGTAATGCCATGGTCCTTTTTTGCAGAAAATGGTATTAAACAGGAGTCCCGGTCCTGAAAGATCTTGGATTGTCAGAGAATGCCTTGCATTTGAGTGCTTGTCTAATTTAATTCCAGCTACATAGTTGGTCCAATAAAAAATAACACCCTAAGAAATCTTTACTTCTTGCATAGCTAGCTTTTAAATATTTGCCTGCTATGGATGTGATACTACTACTTACTGGTCAGCTACCCCCTGATGGCCATCTATCATCTCATGAAACACTGGGATTAACCAACTGTTGTTTGATTTCCCCCCCCCC
>NW_017729024.1:980062-982052 GCF_001723915.1 Gavialis gangeticus | reverse complement strand
CCCCCCCCCCCCCCCAGTCAGGAGCTGAAATGAGCACAGTATAAATATAAGTTTTGCTTAGGCCAATGGAACTAAGAGCTTTACTTATTGCTAAACAACCCTGATTTCTGTTGTGCATACCTGGCTGTGTGGCAAGATTACTGTGCTATATCCCAAAATCTGTTAAGGTGTTTCAAATAGGTATTTCTGAAGTGTTAGTGTGTAGCTATATATTACTGTGCAAAAATAGTTCTGCTTGAATCATCTATTGGCTGTGATCTAAACATCATTGTAAAAATGGCACTCTTAATACATCTGTTCTTTTTATATATCCAGAGATGGATCCGTTCATGTAAGGTTTCTTTTGTGTGCTTATTTCTACTATGATCCAACTACCTCTGAAAAAGAAGTTGAAGATGAAAGCATAGTGCTTTGTAAATTGATTTAGGATCAACAGATGAAAAGGGCCATGGATGAGCTAAATAGTTATAATTATGTAGCTAATCAGCAAATTATCAGTAAAGAAAATTGTACCATGGTAGCAAAAGCAAAGAACAAACTCCTACACATTGAGATTAACAGAACTAGTGAAGCTATCTGCTGAGTTTCAATAATGTCTTTTTTTGTGCTAGCTTTGCTTTACACAGATGAGAGAGTGCCAAAGATACTGTGCTACCTTGTGCATTAACAAAATGTTCATGAGATCAGCTACACTTCTATTGCTATTCTGGTAGAATGGTATTAAACAAATATGGCTCAGGGCATTATGTGGCGAGAGAGAGAGTGGTAGCAGAGTTGTGTGTCATAATATAATATTGCCTCTACTCTTTGTGGGGGACAGTGTAAGCCTGCAGCAGAGAAAGAGGTAAAGAGCCTGGGCTGTGTTTGTCTCGTGAGAACCTGGGCTGTGTTTGTTGGACTGGCACTTTTGAAGCAAATCTTTTTACTTATAGATGTTCCAAACGCTGCTTGAACATAATAGAGAAGCAAAATCTTCACATTGGCAGACAGTGGCTAGCACATTTTTTGTATTCTATCATCATATGTGCTCTGGCCAGGATTTTCCTATGTAGTATAACTATACGTTTTGAATCCTAATTTGGGGTCTCCATATAATATGTTTTAAAAGAGGAGTTTGGAGAGTTGGTGCTCTATACTTTCTGAGCATTAGGCTCTTAGGGAGTTTGTGTCAGAATCCCAAATTACCAGATATTCCTAATAACAGGTCTAGGATACGCCATGGTTTCTGGTGCAGCTGTCAGCCACCCCCCCCCCCCCCAAATGTATGCTTAGCAACCCCTTTCAACTCACTGCTTTAACCATACAGTGCAGCATGACATCTTGGGGCAGGAACCACTTTAAAATCATCATCTTCCTCGCTACCAAGGACCTTATTATGACTAGGCTGAAGAATTAGTCACATTTCATTGGCACCATCACCATTCTAGGCTGTCACCAGGCTTTCTGCTGATTTCGGACATGGTGCTTCTGACTAAAGGGTGATTTTTAAAAAAATTTTTTCTGCTGTGCCTTAATGGTTAGTTTGTATGTATTATTTAAGTTTACACCACAGAAGGATGTTATTCCTTTTGGTATCAAAGTTGACTCTCCTCTCTGCAGCGAGCTGTTCCTCACATTTTTGTTGAAAATGATTCACATCGGAATTTAAATTTATGAGGGTGCAATTAGACTTATTTGCACTCTGGGAAGGAATCCCACAGCAGTTCATTTCCTGCATGAATAAGGGTCTGTATTCCTCAATGTGGCTCTTTGTTGCACATTCTGTTCCACATTTGGATCTTGGCAGGTTCGACTTTGTCTCTTTTGGATTTCCAAGGAAGTGGCCTAGAGCTGTGGAATGATAATTGCTGCCCGGAGGAACCAAACACAAAGTGGGAGGTGGCTGCTGTGAAAACTACATGGGGAGGTGGGAGTGGAAATTAGCTTGTTGGTTTGGACTGAAAAGAGTTTCCTTCTATATTGTGGGGGGAGCATTTTTTTTTTTTTTTTT
>NW_017729024.1:975244-979982 GCF_001723915.1 Gavialis gangeticus | reverse complement strand
TTTTTTTTTTTTTTTTTTAAAGAAGAAAATGCTTTTTCAATCTAACTGAAGGATTTTGGGATTTCTGAGTGCTCTTTCTGCTGGAGTTTGAAGGGTCCTGCCTGTTTAATCGGGACCAAAAGTACTGGGAAACCCTTTGGAGCTTGCAATGAATGTAACTTGCACCTCTCTGCAGCAGCTGCCCTCTGTGCACCCCCCGCCCCCAGCAAAAGCATTTACTGTAGAACATGGTATGTAGTTCGGTTTCTCCGGCAGAGTTGGGAGACCAGCTGTGAGGAAGGCAGAGAAAGAAAGGAAGGTGGGGGCGGAGGAATTGATCTTAGAAGTACTAGAATCCTCAGGGAGCAACTGGGTTGTGGGGAGAATCCTTCTCCATTTTTCAAATGCTTTTCCCAGGCCAAGCAGTTGTCTACAAAGATCTTAAATTCTGCAAGTTGGGGTTAGATAAACAAAGAGAGCTCAGGCACCTAAATCCCAAATCTAGATCCTCAAAATCCCTGACAAACCCTGCCGACTCCTAAATGTCTGTCTTGCACCCGTGTTCTGACTGTGAGCTGAGCAGCTCTGCATGCATCTCATGGCTAAGCTTAAGCAGGATTCATAAAGTGGGCATAACTCTTTCTATCTGGCACGGCCAACTCTGGACGTCTTGTGAGTATACCTAACCTCGCCGAACGTTACAGATAACCTATCCTAGTGGGTAGAGGTGAGGGTTATAGCTTCAAGAAAGCTTCAAGCTTTCTCTCCCTCAGATAGAAAAGCATTGGCACCCTTGACTGGGGGATGATGTCCAGTGAAGAAGGAATGGTGGAAAGAGGCTTCTTCCCTCTCACAAGAAACGGGGAAGAGCAAAGCTATGTTTTAAGTGGTGTCATAGAGACTCGGTGGGACAAGTCACAGGCCTGGAGTATTGGAAGAAGGTACAAAGTTTTGGGAAGGAGAGTCAGGGAAATAGAGGTATTGCCTCATATTTCAAGAATTGTAGGATCATAGGAAAGTGGGGATGGAAGGGACCTTATGAGGTCATCTAGGTCAAGGCAGGATTGTTCCTGACCAAACCACCCCAACCAAGTGTCTGTTCAGTTTGTTCTTGGAAACTGCCAAGGATGGAGATTCACAGAATCTCTGGTAGCCTGTTCCAATGCTCGATTGCCCCCCTAGTCAGAAAGATCCTCTTGATTCTAATATCCAACCTAAATTTTCTCTGATGCAGCTTGTTCTGAGGTGTGCAGAATGTTTTCTTGGTGGCGTCTGGTTACTGTTACTTTTGGTATACAGGCTGTTGAAGCCTGTATGTTCTGGAAAGCCAACACTAGCAAGCAGTCTTCCAGATCCTGAAGGCAATGAGAAAATACAACTCAAATATATGTTTGGTGGCAAAAGCTCAGAAAGGTTTATTTTTGTTGTACAGCCTACCAGTTGATTTGATTAACAACCAGTCCAACTTATTGAAGCTTGCTCTGGACTAGTAGAGATGCCATACTTTATCCACGCTCCTCTGGGTTTCTATGAAAGACATCTCTCAGCTTCTGTATTTATACTTGCATACCCCTGTGTCTTGTGCCCACTCTTATCTCCCTCTCTATTGAGATGCTCATCTTTATTTGTTTAGTTTGCCAAGTTCACGCACTTGTTCTCTCATTAGCAAGTTCTAACTTTTACTTTTGTAGCTGCTGTTTTCATATTCTCTTTAATGTCTTTCTGCTCATTAATGTGTTTTTATTTTTTTAAATATTTTACTGGGTCATCCAGCAGTCAGGAGGCCCCTTTCTCCCATCCTGCTTTTCAGCATTGTAGCTTAGCATAGCTTGGCATGACTGGAATTCTTAGCTTGAGGTCGTTTCTCCTAGTCCTGTCTCTTATAGCCACAGAGAAAAGCCAATCTTCTTCTCTCTATAATCACCCTTTGGGTATTTGAAGACTTATCAAATTCCTCCTCAGTCTTCTCTGCTTCAGACTAAATGACCTTAGTTCTTCCAGCCTCTCCTCATAAGTCTTGATTCCCAGGCTCCTAATCATCCTTGTCACTTTACGTTGGGCTTTTGACAATCTGTCCACATCTTTCATAAAGTTTGCAGCCCAAAACTGGACACAGTACTCTAGGCAAGGCCTTACTAGTGCTGAATAGAGTGGCTTTTTTTTGCAACAACAGTTTACCATTAGCTCAAGTTCAGTTTCTGGTCTATTGTAACCCCAAGGTCCTCCAACTCATGCTACACCCCAGCCAGTCATTCGCTAGTCTGTATTTGTGCCTGCAATTATTTTGTTCCAAGTGCAGAATTTCACACGTGTCCTTGTTGAATTCCATCTGGTTGATTGTGGACCACTTCTCCAATCCATCCAGGACATAGATCCTAGCCCAGAGCAGCTGTAACCCCACTCAACTACTTGTTATCTACAAATTTGCTAAGCATGCATTCAATCCCATCTTCCAATTCATTAATGAAGATGTTGAACAATACCAGACATAGGACAGACTGCTAGGGAACTTCACTTGTTACCACCTCACAACTAAACATTCAGCCATTGATGGCTACTAGCTGAATGCAATGATCCAGCAGCCAGTTAGGTACCCACCTGATTATACTTTCATTTAGTATGCATTTTCTTAACATGTTAATGACAATGCTGTGGGGGATGGTGTCAAAAGCCTTGCTAAAATCACAGTATATCACAGTTACTGCACCCTACTCTGCCCCCCACAATCTACAGAGCCTGTCACCTGATCATAGAAGGAAATCAGGTTGGTCAGACATGACTTGCTTTTGATGAATCCATGCTGATTGTTCCTCACCACCTTGTTCTCCTCTAGGCACTTGACAGCAGGTTCTTAGAGGATCTGCTCCATGATCTTTCCAGGTATTGAGGTCAGGCTGATTGGTCTATAATTCCCTAGAGTGTTCTTTTTCTTAAAGATGGTCACTATACTTGCCTTTCTGAAAATTATCTGTGACCTCACCTCACTTTCATGAGATCTCAAAGAGGGTAACTAATGGTTCTGTAATTACCTCACCCTATTCCTCATACCTTGAGAGAAATATTCCCAGCCCCTGCACTTCCTGGCTTTTAAACAATTCCCTAACCTTGCCTAACTCATCAGCAGGGATCCTGGTTTTCCATTTGTCACAGAAAAAAGTGTAAAAACATGGATTTTCTCATTTTAAGGAGAAAAACACAGGAAATAGAAGGTTTCCCCTTGGAGGCTGGCAGATTTCCAGCCTGCAAAGGGTTGGGGGGAAGGATGAGGTGATCAGGCAAGGGGCGCCATGTCCATGTGTATGCTGCCTATGGGGGTTTGAGGCCCCATTGGCAGGACAGAGCCACAGGCAGCTCAGTGGGCGGGAGGGCTGGCTCCCTGCCATGGTGTGCAATTCTGGGAGGCAGGGATTGGGGGCATGTGCCCCCCAGATTTGTGCATGGGGCAGGGACGGATGTGGGCCAGAGACCTGGGTCTGCAGTGCCTGAATCCCAGCTGCCTCCCATGGGAGGTGGTGCCTGCAGCAGCTGGAGCAGAGCGTGGAGCCCAGCTCCCCGTTCCCCACAGGTGGCATGGCTGGAGCAGAGCCTCTGGCAAGGGGTGGATAGGGGCTGCCTGCTGCAGGCTCAGGACTTTCCACCCTGCTGCCCTCCCCCTGGGAGTCTCCATGGCCCAGCGGGCAGGACCCAGTGTGGCAGAGCAGAGAGGAGAGGCTTAGTGCTGCCACCAGGAACCCTGCGCCGCCATGGTGAGGTGCCCCCTGCCCACCCAGCGGCAGTGGGAGGCACAACTCCAGGCCACCACCCCGCTGCTGCTGGGTGGGCAGGAGATGCCTCGCCATGGTGGTGCAGGCCTGGCAGCAGCACTGAGCTTCTATACATACATATAGTGGCATTTCATTTTAATCATGGAAAAAAATGCAGATTTGGGTTTTTAAATCAGAGAATTTGTGTTCTTGTTTTAATTAGAGAATCTGTGATTTTGAAACAGAGAAAACCAGGATCCCTGCTCCTCAGAACCAAATACTCCACTGCTCAATAGATGACAAATGGGGAACAGCCTTGGCTTTACAGTAGATGCTTAAATCAGGAGTGGGCAGTTATTTCAGCAGATGGGCCTCTTAATGAGTTTTGGTAAGCTGTCAAGGACTGCACACGCAAAATCTTTCAGAAGATATTTTAACAAATTATAGATAACAAAACACATTATATACTAAAAATCAAACATCTATTGTAACATTTAAATTTTATTAAAAAATAATATTTGTCTTGATGTATGTTTTTTGAGTAGTGTATATAGAGGTGATTGCATAATAGCTCATAATAAAGTCTTATATATTGGAGGGGTGCAGGTGCATGTGGGGGGGCGTGTCGGGGGTGGTCATGCACATGTGTTTGAAGGGCTGACCACACATTAGGTCCCAGGAGCCAGCTGGGCATGGGGGGAGCAGGGGGCATATGGAGCAGAGTTCACCTGTGCGGTGCAGGTGTGGTCCAATCCCCCCCATCCCTCCTCCTTCCCGCCTCAGCCTGCACTCTATATGGGGCTGAGCTCTGCTAGCTGTCATCCAGGGCAGCCCATGCCATGCTTCTGCCTGCATCCATGCCCACCAGTGGCACTGTCCTGGCCCTGACCAGCGTGCACAGCTTCCTGGCAGGGGCTGCCTTCCACCCACTCAGCAGCTCGCAGGTGGCTGCTTATCAGACGGGGTGGATGAAGTGAATGGAAGGCAGCTGAAGTTGGAGCTCTGCATGTTGCGGT
>NW_017729024.1:967514-970244 GCF_001723915.1 Gavialis gangeticus | reverse complement strand
TCGCAGGTGGCTGCTTATCAGACGGGGTGGATGAAGTGAATGGAAGGCAGCTGAAGTTGGAGCTCTGCATGTTGCGGTAGGAGCCAGCTGGCTGCATTCTTCCACCTGGCTGGATGTGTGGGGCCCAGCATGCACCTCCACAGCCATCACCACTTCCCTGTGCTACCTGCTGCTTGGAGTGGCACAGCAGCAGCAGGAGGAGCCACTGGAGGAAGGGGGAGCTGAGCAGTACCTGAGTGGCTGCAACAGCAGTGGTATCAGCCCTGCCCAGAAGCTGTGCTTGCTGGCCAGGGCCAGGGCCAGGGCCAGGGCCGGGTTGTAGGTGGGACTCTGGTGGGGCTCAGCTCCATGCTGGCCACCGTGGGGACAACGACTGGTCAGATACAATTAATTGGCAGACCATATTTTACCCACCCCTGGCTTAAATTGTTTCCTTATCTCCACTGCTACTGCAACCAGCACACCCTCCACAACAAAACCCTCAGAATCCATAGATCCTACATATGCCTTTCCCAAAATGTAATATATCTGATCCAATGTACCAAAGAACTGGATGGCATAAAGTGACAGACTGAAAAATGGTTGCAAAGGAAAACAGATGAGAAAATCTTCTGACTAGAAGACCTTGGATGGGGAAAGGAAAAGGATGTTGTAAGTCTTTTTTGGCAAAGCTGAGGAAAAGAAGGAAGGATCTGAAAGCCATTAGAGCCAAAAATGAATCTGAATAGAAGAGAGTGTGAAAGTGTTGGAAGTGGTGGTGGGGTTTTATAAAGAGTTGTACAAAAGAAAAGGAGTGGATGAAAGAAAAATGAAGGTGTTCTAGAAGGGATAAAGATAGGAAAAGAAGATGGAAAGAAACAAAAATTGGAGGAGAAGTATGAGAGAGGTGGAGGACTGCTTAAAAGCTTGCAAGAGAGGGAAAGCATTAGGAGGGGAGAGACTTCCAGTGGAATTCCATGAAAAATGTTGGCAAGGGCTGGGGACAGATATAATAAAGTCATACCAGGAAATAATGGAGGGTGGGGAAATAGGGGAGAATTTTGCAGAGGGTGCGGTCATTTTGATATTCAAGAAGGGAACGAAAGATGTGTTAGGCAACTGGAGGCCAATAACCTTTTTAAATGTAGACTGCAAATTGATAGCAAACATACTGGCCAAAAAAATCTTCAACAGATGTGATATAAGAAGAACAAACATGTGCCATTCCTGAGAGGAAGATATACCAGATCCTATGGTCAATGAGAAATGACATATTGGATGTGCAGGAGAGAAAAAGAAATATGGTAATAATGAATTTAGACCTGGAAAAAGGTTATGATAGGGTTGAACATGATTTTATGTTTGAAATATTGTGGAGGATGGGGTTTCTGGTGAAGGTGATTGGGTGATCAAAGTGCTATACAGTAAAGCAGGAACTCAAGTACTAGTAAATGGTTTTTGAGCAAAGCATTCCCCATACAAACAGGGATAAGACAGGGATGCCAGCTGTCCCCCTATCTCTTTGTGTGTATGATGGAGCCATTGGTACAGAGAATGTGTGATGATAAGCTAATAAGTGGTGTGAAGAAACCAGAAGTTAAATGTATATTATACATGGATGATGTGAACATAGTGGCTCAGGACAACATATCAATCAAGAGGGTATTGAAGCATACTGAGGACTGCAGTGAAGTGTCAGGGGTGAAATTAAGTAAGATTAAAAGTACATTAATGGGTGTGAGGAATTGGGAGAATTTATATAAGTTCAGGCTGTGGGTGGTAGAGGGTCTAATCAAGATCTTGGGAATCCCAATGAACACCAAAGCGAAAGGAACAAAGGTGTGGGAGAAATTAGAGATAAGAGTGAGACAGATCTTGGCATTGTGGAGTGGTAGAACGTTATCTTTCAAGGGTAAAGTGGATGCAGTGAAAAAAGTACTCTTGCTGATCATCCTTTACATGGGAGTAAATTGATCCACCATCATGGCAAGACATAATAAGGCTACAGAGGCAGATGTTCATTTTGGGGGGAGAAGTAAAAGAGAAAGTGTAGACAGAATGGAGCTATACAAAACCAGGGAATTAGGAGGATAGGGAATGCCAGATCTGGAAAACTTTGTGTATACTTACTTTGTAAATATGTGTTGTAAAGAGATAACAGAAGGGGTGGCAAAGACTCTATGTATCTGCCATTACCAGGCAGGAAGAACATTAAGAAGATGGGGCATGTATGGGGGAGAACAGACAAAACTGTGAGTGTGGCAGCCACTGACCCTTTATCCAAAGATAGAGAGCTTTGCATGGGTAAATAAACTTGAGGAAGTGAGATTAAAGTTCTTTACCTCCCTGCCTGCCATCTGACACATTCAGGGAAGGAATTCTACCTGATCAACACATCAAAGAGCTACTCAACACAGCTCACAAAGAGGGACAGCCTTCCATCAACTACTCCTTTCTCTGGAAGTGAGTTCACGCCCCTACCTGGTTCCAGGCACTCCTCTTTGGGCTTCTGGCCTCAGGCTCCTTGCTCAGACCATCAGATCCCCAACTACTGTTACCTTATCTTTCTTATCATATTAATCACCTTATGGTCTTTCATACAAAAAACTAGAACTCTTGGTTCCAAAATGATACATTTTATTAGACCAACTGGAAAATGGCAAGAAAATTGTCCTTTTCTGCAAGCTTTCGGGATCAAAGTCCCTTCATCAGGCTCTGGGAAAAGTGTAGATGGTACAAGATGGTAAAAAA
>NW_017729024.1:945917-962514 GCF_001723915.1 Gavialis gangeticus | reverse complement strand
CTTTGTCAGACTCTGGAAAAAGTGTAGATGGTACAAGATGGTAAAAAGTCCCCATAGGTAGGAAGTAAACTTCATTTTTGCACAGAGGGAGCTGAAGATGGAAGAAAACTGAACTCCTGAATGACTATTTTGCCTTGGTATTTCACTGGGCTGAGGGGAAAATCGTGCCAGGTAGGGTATAGAATGAGCAGGGTAAGAATGACCACCTTCCTACTATTGCCACAGAATTGGTGTGATATCAATTAAAAAATTATATATATAAGCCAGCAGGACTGGATGAACTTCATCCGAGTGAAGGAGCTGGCCGAAGTCATCATGGAACCCCTGGTGAAACTCTTCCACAACTTGTGGTGCTCTGGAGAGGTCCTTGAGGACTGTAAGAGGGCCAGTGTTGTTCATCTACAAGAAGGGGAGGAGGGAGGACCTGGGTAACTAGAGGCCATTTTGCCTAACTTCTATCCCAGGGAAAATCCTGGAAAAGTTCATCAAGGAGTCTATCTGCAATAAGCTTGCAGAAGGTAGGATTCTGAATGGCAGCCGGCATGGCTTCATCATGGGCAGATCTTGTCTTACCAACCTCATCTCCTTTTACGACAAGGTAACTCATCACCTGGACAAGAGAAAGGAGGTTGACATTGTATACCTTGACTTCCAAAAGCCTTTTTATCTGGTATACCACAACGTCCTTGTGAGAACATTGGAGGATTGTGGGCTTAACTCTGAGACAGGTGGGTTGGCAACTGGCTGCGGGGTAGGACTCAGAGAATCCTAATGAATGGATCTGTGTCATCCTGTTGAGAAGTGGCCAGTGGCGTCCCACGGGTTGGTGCTTGGTCCCATACTTTTCAACATTTTTATCAATGATTTGGATGTGGCAGTGAAGAGCTCAGTGGCCAAGTTCACGGATGACAAAGTTATGGGGAGCAATGTAAAGTGCTCCACCTTGGGACGAACAAACCCCTACACACCAATAAGCTTTGTGGCACCAAACTGACCAGCACCAGAAACGAAAGGGACCTGGGGGTAATAATAGACCATGGTATGAACATGAGCTGTCAATGCGATGCTGTAGCCAGTAGGGCAAACAATACTCTGGCATGCATCAACTGATGCATCTCAAGCAAAACCGAGGAAGTGAGTCTTCTGCTCTACTTGGCATTGGTGAGACTGCAGCTGCAGTACTATATCCAGTTCTGGATACCACACTTTAACAAGGACATGGAAAAGCTTGAGAGAGTTCAGAGAAGAGCCACCTGTATGATCAGAAACTTGCACAGCAAGTCATATGAGGAAAAGCTGAGGGACCTGGGACTCTTCAGCCTGAAAAAGAGAAGGCTGAGAGGGGACTTGGTAGGAGCTTACTGCTACATTAGACGTGTACGTCAAGGGCTTGGTGAACAACTGTTCACCAGGGCAACCTTTGGGGAAAACCAGGAGTAATGGCCACAAACTCCTGGAAGACCGTTTTAGACTCAACATTAGGAAAAAATTCTTCACAGTCAGGGTGTCTAGACTGCGGAATAAGCTCCCTCCAGGGGTGGTGCAATCGCCTACCCTGGAAATCTTCAAGAGGAGATTGGACGGTCGCTTTGCTGGGGTCACCCACCTGACTTTCCTGCTTGGTGCAAGGGGCTGGATCTGATGATCTCCCAAGGTTCCTTCCAGCCTTACAATCTATGAACCTATGAAAGACAGATGGCAAATGTATGGAAAGAAGTGAAAGACAATAGGCTGAAAGGAAAATATACAGATAGCATACAGGTAATGATATGAAATATTCTTCCTGGGATGGGAATTCAGCAGAAATAGGCTTTAGTACAATCAGTGGCATGGCCAAGAGAGGGATGTGCGGTTGAAGAATCTGTACTGCATGTATTTTGGGACTGCCCTTTTGTGCAAGGGGTATGGGAGGGAGTGTGTTGTTTTTTGAGATCAGTATGAACTATGACTCATCATATAAAATGGTGTTGTATGGGTTAATGCCCAAAGGATTAGAGACACAGAGACTGAGAACTATGTTACTTTGTGTGACAGTAGCAACCTGGAAGGTGAAAAACCTACTGTTGGTCAAGAGACTGGCTTTCACCAGAACAGACTGTTTGGAGTTGGCTATTCATGAATTAAAATACTATGTGGATCAAGATGTGAACAAGATGGGAAAGGAGAGTTACATTATAAAATCCCCCGTGTGCCCTGATATGGATCACTGACATCTGGGCTCCACTCGTCTGCTTGTAACACTACTCGTGACCTCCAAGATCCTGTCCAGATATATTTGTCCCTTACTTTCTCTACTGACATTATACTTTGGACATATTTTTCCGACCACCTTCCTATGTCTTCTGCCGCTAGTAAATCTGTGTATATTTGATCTATAATCACTCTTTCTCTCGACTTTTCCCCTGCTATGAACTTTATCTTGCATTCCTCTACATATTTCTTCCAAAAGTTCTGATACCCTTCTCCATCCCAGTAAATCATTTCCCCAGTCTCTTGGTTTGAGAAAGCAATCTGGTTGGTGAGATGCTCTGCTTATACCTCCAAAATCTCAAACAGTATCTTTTCCAGGAAATCATATCTGTTCAATGTCAATCCCGTCTGCCACCTGTCCCTGGTTAAAGTTGTCTCTATCTGTAGCCTCCGCACCTCTGTAACCTCTCTGAGCCTCTTCCGTGTTTTCCCACCATGCTATTTACAGTCGGACAACCTGCTGTTGTGTTCCCACTCTCCTCTTGCTTCTCACCTGACGCTCCTCCTCCTGCTGCTCCCACTCTCCTCTGCTCTTGTCTTCCTTATAATCTCATCACGCCTATCATTACTGCCTCCACTGTTGCTCTCGCTGTCACCTTCTTTCTTCCTTTCTTCTCCACCTTCATCCATTCTCCATCTGTTTCCAGATCTTCAATTCCACACTTCAACTCTCTTTCCACCTCATGCTTGCTTGCCACCACTACCACTTTTTGAGCTTTGGGTCTCCCTCCTCCCCCTGTTCTGTTGCCCACTTCAATTATACAATTGAAATCTCCTGCTATTATGCATGGTCTCCCTCTGACCATGTAAACCATTAGCTTTCTAAACAGCACATTCCTTCCCTCCCTCCGCTGATGCGTATACATTGAAAATTTCTAATTCTGTTCCCCCGACTGACAGTATTGTTCTGCCACTGATGACTTCTTCTACCAGCTTTGCCCTCAGTTCTGGGTTCTTGAATAATATTGCTACCCCTTTTTTTCTCATTTCCCTGACCATCAAGATGGTTCCCATCTCCACCTTTTCTCAAAATGTTTATAGTCCCTCTTCCCTGGTATCATCATTATTGGCTATCCCTCGATACAAGGATGATGTCTGCCAGGGGTGGGGGGATGTGTGGAGGGAAGATGACTTACTGGTGAGTTTAAGGTGGCTGAGGAGTCCAATCTGCCCTATGCAAGTTTTTCCACAGATATGACAAGTGGTGCTTTGTGGCGGGGGGGAGGAAGGGCACAACTGTCAGCCAGGATATTGTGAGGTTTCTTTCCTCCTCTGCCATTTCTTGGCTTCCTGAGCAAGATGGTTCTCTTTGAAGTAGGCTGTAGCTTGATGTATGGTACAGTGCCGTTGAGACCTGTTACTAGCCAGCACTTCCCAATTTTTAGGGTTAATGCCACCCTTCTTAACGTGTGCTTTCAGGGTGTCCTTGTAGTGCTTCCTCTGTCCTCTGTGGGTCCTCTTACCATGACTAAGTTGAAAGAAGGGTACTTGCTTCAGGAGACAAGTGTCAGCCAACTGTACGCAGTGACCAGCCCAGCAGAGTTGATGTTTCATGATCTTTGCTTCAGTGCTGGTTATGATAACTGCAGAGAGGATGATGGCATTGGTGCAGTGGTCTTCCCATCTAATGCAAAGGATCTTCCTGAGGCAACGCTGATTGAACCATTCTAGGTGTTTAAGATGGCTTTGATTTATCACCCACATCTCACACCCATAGAGGAGCATGGGGATAACCACTGCATTGTAGACCAGGATCTTAATTTCCATCTGCAGATCTCAGTCAGCAAAGACATGGTGAAGCAGCTTTCCAAAGGATACACTGGCACAGCAAATCGTATGTTCGGTTTCTACATCAAGACTGACTGACTGGGAGCGGTGACTGCCAAGGCATGGGAAATGCTCAACGCTTTCCAGGGGTTCTTCACCAATGGTAATTTGTGAGGGGAGGGGGGCAGCTTGTTTTGGGGCAGGCTGATGGAGTACCTTCATCTTGCCAATGTTAAAGGATTTCATAGATTTCTAGGGTTGGAAGGGACCTATTAGATCATTGTGTCTGACCCCCTGCTCTGGGCAGGAAACAGAGCTAGGGTCAAGTAACCCCAGCCAGGTACTTGTCTAATCTCCTTTTCAACACCTCCAAGATAGGGGAAAGCACCACTACCCTTGGAAGCCCATTGCATATTTTGGCGACCCTCACCCATAAAGAATTTCTTCCTGCTGTCCAATATAAATCTACTCTCCTTCAGTTTATGGCCATTGTTTCTAGTAACCCCAAGGGGTGCCCTGGTAAACAGAGTATCCCCTATTCCCTGTTGACACCTACCGATGAGTTTGTAGACAGCCACAAGATCACCTCTCACTCTTCCCTGGCGGAGGCCGAAAAAATTCAGGTCTCTCATCCTGTCTTTGTAGGATCTCATCTGCAGGCCCTCAACCATATGAGCAGCCCTCCTCTGAACCCTTTTCAGGTTATCCACATCCCTCTTGAAGTGCAGCGCCCAAAACTGGACACAGTACTCTAGTTGGGCCTCACCAATGCTGCATAGAGGGGACGTATCACCTGCCTAGACCTGCTCATGATGCACCTGCTAATGCAAGGCAGAGCTTTAGACAGCTCATTCAAACTGTTAACAAATAAGAGTTGCTAAGAGATGTGTGAGAAGGAGATAATGTTTTCACTAGAACAGAACCCAGTGGAAAGAAAGTATCAAGAATTGATTTTGTGTTTGTACTGAAATATGGATAAGGAAGGAAGAAAACATACATGTAATTTTTAGTGATCAATGAATGCTGAATGTGGGAATGAGTCTTAGTAGGAGCCTCATGAAAGGGAAGGGACTGTGGAAGTAAACTGTATGGTTGTTACAAGATGAAGAGATGTGTCAAGTATACATGAGAGAGTATGAACAGTGGTGAAGACTGTTAGAAAAAATATTTCAGGAGTATTGGAGAATGGTAGGTCATGAATGCCACATGCCCCTGGCAGCTGGGGGAGGGGCATAATGAGCTCCGGCAGGCAGTGATGGCACTGGCAGTGGTGGGAGCATGGTGGCGGTAAGCATGGAGCTCCCACAGGCAGCCATGGCGCTGGCACCAGTTGGGGGAGGGGGAATGGCGAGTTCTGACCAGTGGTTGGCAACCACCTGCAGACACCGATGGCAGCAGTGGCAGTGGCCAGCAGTGATCACGGACCACCTGCAGACGCCGCCAGTGGTATCAGCAGTGCCTTTTCATAGGGGATACACCGCCACACTCAGGGGGTGCACATGTACCCACATGCACCCCCTACGCATCGCCAATGTGGTAGATGATGATGTAGAAGAGGATGGGGGAATTCTTTAGGAAGGAAGTTCAAAGAACTGTGGGGAAAGAAATGAAAGAGCTAAGAGAGCTGCATAGAAAGATGCAGGAGCTGCTGAAGGAAGACAGGTACGAGAAGAGCTAGAATAAACAAGCAAGAGTTAGAAACCTGGTTTAAAAGAAAGATGAGAGAGCAAATGTTCTTAGCACAAACACCCTGGGTGGGAGAAAACAAAGAATGCTCCCAATACTTTTTGGCCAGAGTGAAGGAGACAAAAGGGAGCTTAAAGCAGTGCGGGAAGAAGGTGGCTACGAGACGGAAAAGCAGAAGGAGGTTCTAGAGGTGATGAGAAGATTTTATGAAGAGGAAGAAGGAAACAGACAGGAAGAAGATGAAGGATTTGCTGAAAGAGATTGAAGAGAAAGTAGAGGAGGAGGAAACAAAGAGGACGGAAGAAAAGATAAGTTTAAAGGAAGTGGAAGAGTGTTTAAAAACCTTTAGAAGGGAAATCACAGGAGCAGACAGATTGCCTATGGAATTTTAAATGAAGTTTTGGGCATACATAGGGAGGGATATAGTGGAAGTGTTTGAGGAAATAGCAGAAACAGGAGAGGCAGGGAAAGATTTTACAAGAGGTGTGATCTTACCCTTCAAGAAAGGGGAGACGGAACTCCTGAAAAAATGGAGACCAATTATATTCCTGAATATGGACTATAACTTAATGGGCAAGACCACTGGCTTTGAGGGTGAGAAAAAACTTCCAGAAGATAATACATGAAGAGCAAGGTAGAAGGATCTCTGTGGGCCCAGCTACACAAGACCTTGTCTGTGCAGTAGCTGAAGTTACTGTGCAGTAGCGCCAGCAAATGCCTGTTAAGTGACGCTACTTCACAGTAGCATATTAGCACTGTCCGTGCTGTGATGTGCTATTGCACAGAATTATTAGGCTACTGCACAGTTGATGCTTTGTGTAGATGTGTCCTGTTTCAGGTAATGATAACAGATGGGTCTGTAATTCTCAGCATTCCCACAGAGTCATGTACTGTACATAAAAAACTGTGGATTATAAATATACCATACAGACTATCAGCAACATTAATCAGACAAAAAGAGATTTTCCATGGAACTTCCATGACTCCACAGCAGTAGCCACGATAGACCAGAGGGATGCTTGGGTTTGGAGGGCTGATTCCTGGACCTTCTCCGAGCCCCTTGTGTGTCCCTGTACCGGTTCCAGGAACTGGCAGTCCCGAACCACAGGAGTCTGCTAAAGAGTTCTCAGCAGCTCCCTAATCAGTCCTTCTGGTGCCCATGGGCAGAAAGCCAGCTCTTAGTGCTGGTGGCTCAGCATACAGATGACTCAATGAGGTCCTCCAGCATTTGACTGCAGAGGTTCTGCCATTTGCAGCTATGTGACATCCTCTGAGTGGGAGTGTTGTGCTGTGGCCGTAGGGGTCTTTGAGCTTGCAGGTGATATCCCTGCAAGATATGCCCTCCTGCTTCTGTGAGCTTTCATGTCTGCCTGTGCATTGGAGTCATGGAAGGGAACTACTTATGATGGCTCTCCACCAAGGCTGGCAATTCTGTGGAACACATGTGAGGCTCTGGAAAGCTTCTTTCACCTGTGTTACAGCTTCCTAGCTCTACCAGACCTTCTAGCAGTAAAAGCAATGATTAACCATGCCCTGCACTAAAATTGCCCAACTCTCCTCCATGCAGCAAGCATCTTCCCCTCCTGCAAGCTCTCCCCTGAAGAATGATGCCCCATCCTGTGCCCTGCTTGAATGTTCTGAGCCTGCAGTTGCTGTGAGCCCAAGCTGAGAGGGGCACCTGGGAGCCTAAAAGGCAACACCTTTGACTACCAATGGTGAGAGTTTCTGCATCCCTGTGCTGAGGGAGGTGGTTATTGTCCCACACCCTGAAAGATGACAGTATCCCCTGGCATGTGTCCAGGTGAGGACAGAACCCAAGACAGTAGTATATGGAACTGCCCCTGGCAATACCAACAGTGCCTTTGCAGGGGTGGGAAGCTGGGGTCTCAGATGTGAGTACAAAAAATCAAATACTTTTGATTGTAAATGTTTATATTTTTGTATGTTTACATCCCAAAAAGGTGTTCCGTGGGTTGGACCCAGTCATGCAGGTGGGAGCTCTACTGAAGTAGCTCCTAGGCACTGTCATGTGGAATTCACCTGGCAGTAACCTAGGGACAGTGGCTCCCTGAAACCCACTGATGCACCCAACATGCATGGGACATCCACAGAGGAAGGGGCTGGGAGGGGCAGGCTAAGAGCAGCTGCTGCTAGGAAGGCCAGTTGGCAGATAGGACACGGGGCAGGCCATGAGTGGCCATTGCTACGTGGAGTGGTCAGGGGATGGGGCAGGCAGATGGGATTTCCACCTTGCACTTTACAGGAACGAATCAATCCACTAATCAACCTTTGACTAGGCCACTGAACACGCTGTCCCAACCATTGAGTACCTTAACTGGCCCGTCACCTATAAGTGAGCCATTGAACCATGTACAATTGCCATGGCCCAGGCATAGGTGTGCTACCAATTAACACCTCCTCTGTGTGGTGCAGAACCTAATGCCTCCATCCTTCTTATTAATTGCAGGGATTGGTGGGGAGGGTGGCACAATCTGCACCTTGACCACAACCAGAGCCTTGAGTCACCCCCAAGCCATGAACCACTCTCAGAGCCCCAGACCCCTGAACACACCACCATCAGTCACCCTTCTTCCCCCTGCCCCCTCCTGAGTTGCTACAACTTACCGCAGTTGGTGCTGGGTTGTCTGTTTTTACTTGTTTAATGTGAGTCTTGTCCAAGCTGTCCTCACTTTATACATCTGGGGCCTAGATTTGGGTCAGGGTCAGGGCCAGGCTGGGGTACAGGTCCATGGAACAGGCATCTGTGTGCTCCTCCATGGCCATTTCAATAGCAGGTGGCAGAGAGGTGATTCCATCATTGTTTTCAACATACTTGTCATCGTCACCACTATCATCATTATCATTGTGCCGCACTGGGCCCATAAGTGTGCTGGGAGTGATGGCTTGGTTTGTCTTGAAGTTCCTCAACAGCTCCTTGCAGTAGGAACCCACAGTCCTCACTGTGCCCAAGACCTTGTTGGCATCCCTGCCCTGAACATACTGTGACTTCAGGCACTTGATTTAAGTGCAGATCTGTAACCAGTTTCATTGGTTGTCCCAAGCCACCACCTAGGTGCAAAGTGTTTATAGACTGCTTGGTTTTGTTTGTTACCCTGTATGCCCTTGGCAGTGGTGACAATGGTTCTGTCTTTTCCCTAGATTGGGATGAGGCCCAGCATCTCACCATGAGTCCATTTCGAGGCCTACCTGATACAGTTGTTGGAGGATACGCTCTTGTTTGTTTGGGTTCACAAAGCTAGGTGATTGCTGTTTACACTGGAGAGCTTGAGCAGAAGTGGTGAACCATGAGCATGCTTGGGGTGGTGCAATGTGGACCAAGGTCACGCCCAACATGGAGGCAGGTGGGGATGTTGACTTGGGGGCCAGTACCACCCTGCTGGGCAGTAGAATGGAGCAGTGCATCCTGGAATGGTGGAGAGCTGCATATTGCCTGTATTATCTCCATGGAGCAGTCCAACATTAACTCAACACATGATACTTAATATGATCTAGATATAAACTTTGCCAGAAAAAGTCTAACTTTACTCTGATGCAAGTCTACTTAGGAGGTGTTGCTGTTTTCCTGCTTGAATGTGTAGACACCTCTATTTTAGGTGTGTTTAAGTATAACATTTAAAGTATAAACACTGTGAGAAGGCCCTGAGAAAAGGTTGCAGAACAGGGAAAAAAAGACTGAAAGGGGATTTGATAATAGTCTTCAAATACAAATAGGATTGTTATTAGGAGGATGATGATCTTTAGTCTATGGCAGATATTCCATTTCTCCCTTGATTAATGTGTTAATTATGTGATAAATTGTAACATGCCACCCATTCAAGCAACTTATCATCCAATAATGTGCTCCAAAAATGGCTGTCTAGTATCAAAGATGTTATTTATAAAATGTAGAATATCTTTGCAGTGCATTTGTAACATGCTTTAATTTGAAATGTGACTTGTTAATTAGGGTGATAGTGCTTGGGCCTGGCAGCATCCCAGGTGGACTGTTCCTTCCCCCTCTTTCTGCAAGAGGATGGCGTGTGACTTGTGATGACCTTTGCTGCTCCATGGCACAACAGCAAGAGATGTCATGACTCTCCACCCCCTCCTCCCTTTTTCCTACCAACCTTCAAGGTTGCCTTTTTAAGAAATCATTTAGCACCTCTCTGTATCTGCAAGCAGGACAACCTCCCCACCCCCCATTCACACAAAGTGCAGACAGAATTGCAGCTCCCTGGTCTAACTTATGGCACTTCACAGAAAGTGCCATGCATTAGACTGATCCTCCTGACCCAACAGGCATTAGCTGTTGGGTTGGGAGGGTGGGGGATTGAGCTCCCATTTGGAGCCAATCCAGAGAGAGAGCCTGCTTCTTTACAGCCTCTTCTCCTAGCCCTGCCCCTCTCTCCTGGCCCTCTTTGCTGTCTAAGGATAGGAGGGGAAGGAGGCCTAGGAGAGAGCTACATTCTGGGGTTTCCCCAACCTATCCTGGAGTGTGTGTGTGTGTGTGTGGGGGGGATTGGAGCCCCCCCATCTTAGGTGGGGGCTCCAATACACCTGCTCCACCCTCTAACAATGGTTTGGTATCCCCCAGAATGAGCTCCCTCCACTCCCTTCCCTTCCTCCTATTCTGAAGATGGTGCTGGGAGCAGGGCTGGGCTGTCAGCTCAGCCTGCTCCCAGCACACACAGACACAAGTTAATGAAGGCACTGCACTTAGGATTGCCTTCATCAGAACCCTCAAGTAATGACGGTTCAGATTGTTGCAGAACTGGGGCTTTTTAAAGCACTCTGTGGCTGCGCGCTTGTGTTTGGTCACTGCTGTAGAGCACTTTCGGGGGCCAGATAGAAGTGACAATTTTCACCCTATCTTCACCTACACAGATGGAGGGAGCAGCTCCTTCACCAAGGGGGAGCCAGATGACTTCCCAGTGCAGCTGAATGCAAGGATGACAGACCCTGCCAGCAGGTCTCCAGCTCCCCTTGCTAGCAATGACTGGCAAAGCGAATTCCCAAGGTGCTTTTTCCCCCTCCGGACAACCTGCCCTGTGAACGTGAAGTAAGTCACATGGCATGATATTTCCATCAAGTGATATTACCTGTTGCTTGGTGGAAATGTCTGCTAGAGACCTCAGTGTCCACAGGGAACAGGTCAAGGAGTGATGATCTACAATTACAATCAAGGAGATTTAGATTGGGTATTAGGAAGGCATATGAGGATGCCGAAGCACAGGAACAGGTACCTTGGGGACACTGTGGAACTTCCATCGTTGGAAGTTCTTGAATGATTTACACAGGGTTGATCCTACCTTGAGCAAGGGCTGGATTAGATGCAACTTCCTGAGGCCCCTTCTCACCCTGTTTTTTAATAATTTAATTATTGTTCAACTAAACCAAAGACTGTAAACTCAAAGCAGAAGCCACTGAGTGAAATGCTGTGGGCCCATGCTAAGCAGGAGGTCAGATTCAATGATCCGGTGAAAATGCTATGTAATACAAGCAACTATGATAGGAGAGGTGGCGGCTTCTTGCCACAAAAGAGGCACAAAGCTATCACATCTTGGTCTTCCAGTGATTATTTTTCTGCTGGAAAAATGAAATGAGAAACTAACACATTCTACAAGCTCAGCTCAGCAAGTCTGGCACCAATTTTCGTCCAAGTTATCAAAAAAAGAGAAATCCCCAGGTTTTATTAAGAAAAAAAAATAACTTGGCACAAAACTGAAATTCTTCTAGGTTCACTGAAAAGGAGCCAAATGCAAAATTCAAAAAAGACACATTAAATGAGCCAATCAGAAACCATTCTTTTACTCAATTTATCTTTATTAGAAAGGAAAGGATTTCTTAGGGTGGTATCTTTTATTGGACCAGCTGGGTAGTTGGGATAGAGTTAGACAAGCTTTCAAATGCAAAACATTCTTCTTCTTGAGTTCATTCTTATTAGAATTTCATTTTAAACTAATTAGGTTTTTCTGTTTCTCAAAAACTCAGTTTGTAGTTCTTCCTTTTCAGTTTAAAAGAAGAACTATCTTCTGTTTAACAAATGTTCTGTAATTAGGCCAGTCCCTAAAGGTTTAAAAGGTCTGTCTTTCTTTTTATCCACCTATTGGCTTGCAGGCAGTATGAAAAACAACAAAACTTTTCAACATCTCTGTGGAATCACTTTCAAATTTGGGAGCTGTAGAAGATTCATTTGCAAATGAGCTCAACTTTATAAGGCTTGTAGGAGGAGTTTATGATGTTAGCAGGTAGGTCAAGGTCACAAGTGTGTATATGTTGTGCAACTGGTATTGTTGTTCACCAGTGAGTGGCTACAGTGTCCATCTGATAAATAAGGATGATGGCTAGAGGTTTTTTGAGTTTCTCAAAGGTTTGGGGTTTTTTTCTCCCTGTTTTGCTGATAGGACACTAAAACAGAGATGTTAAACAACATGCACAAGACCACACAGAAAGCCACCATTGGAGCAGAGGGAACACAGGATGACCTTAATTCCAGGCCTCTGTTTTTTTATTACAGTGGTACCTAAAGGCCCTTGCAAATAGCAAGAAAGTAGCGGAGATGTCTGTTGGTAAAGTTTTACATGCAGCAGGCCAGGGAATATGCTTTCTCTTGGCTTGGAGGAGCTAAACTCTGACAAACTTCTCTGAGCAAAACAGATCTGCAGATCCCAGGGTCTCCCCCTATTGCAATAGTCACCAACCAGTGGATCTTGATCCACCAGTAGATCTCGGAGCCTCTTGGAGTCAATCCGAGGCTGGGGTGGGGGGCTGAGTGCCCATGTGCATGCTCCAGCACAGCAGATCAGTCTGTGGGGCAGAGAAGGGGCAAGGGCTAGATTGAGGCCGCCTGGTGAAGGACAGTGCTGCAGAGGCAAGAGCAGGGGTAAGATGAGTAAGGCCCCGGCCGGGTGGGACTTACCTGCTGGGGAGGAACACCCCCAAATAATTTTTTCTCGATCTGCCTCCCCACAGACTTACGTGCTTTGCGGGGGGAGGGGGAGCGCACGGTTAAATGCCAAAAGTGATCTCTTACTTAAAAAGGTTGGAAACCACTGTCTTATTGGAACCAGCTACGAAACCACCAGAACCACCAGGGAAGGGCAGGACTTGTTGCCAGCCTTGGCCATTTTCAAGGGGCCTAGGCCAAGTTGCAGAAGTGTGACTAAGTCCCAAAGCCTATTTCTGAGTGACCTTAGAGTGAACCTTTGCAGACATGACAACTAACCTGGTCAGCAAAGTAAAGGAAGCCATCAGCATGTCTCACTAAGCCAGGAATGAGATAGAATTCAACAGAGCACCAAGCCTGAAAGCATACATTATAAGGGAAAACCACACATTAAATAATCCAAATATACTATACCATAGCTTCAGCTACTAGCAATTGATGTAACCATATGTATTAAATGCTGTTTTGTTATAATAAATATATTACTGTTAAGTTTCTAGATATGTTGTAAAAAAGAAAAGAAAAGTAAAAGAAAGGCAAAACAAAGCAGCTTTGTTTATAGAAGATCATACATTTTGAAGAAGAGAAAAACAGGAGGAGGGCAAACAGGATCCATAATGGTGAACGAAAGAGGTAATAATCCTTCTCAAGAATTTTAATTTCCAGAGAAACATAAATCCAAGCTAAATGACGCTCTTCACATCCACAGGAAAACTAGTTTAGTCCCGTTCTAAAGGTTTCAGTGAAACAAAGAAATTTAAATAAAACCAACCAGAGGTCATTTATTAAAATATTAGAACCAGCCATCTATAAACATGGGGTATAAGCCGAAGGGAAATTTGGAGAACTCGGCAAATTCAAGGCAACCTGCTGCCAATCTGCATGCCACCCTCCTCTCACCTCCTGAGTCTCCCCAGCCAGGATAGAAGAGAATCAACATTGTGCGGTCAGGGCAGCCAGATAAACATTTATCCCAAAGTCTGTTTTTGTGTTTTGAAGTACGCGTTTGGTTTTGTATTTTTGTGGTCCTTGCTTCTGGTCTGCATCTAGCAACTTCAGGAAAGGCTCCACCTGGCTGCCTGTACAGAGTAACAAACTTGTCAAAGCTGGCTGTTTAGACTATCCTGTAGTCCGGGGGAAATCCATAGAAGGACTTTCTCTTCCCTGGCACTTATCAAGTCAAAGTACCTTGCTGCAGCTTCCTTGTGCACCCCATGGCTGTTTCACAGAAGAGAAGAGGCAAAAAAACCCAAACTATGCTTGGGGCACTCTACCTGTTTTAGCGTATGGGCAAGGACATTTGTGTGCTCTATAGGATCTGCAGAGACCAGCTTTCTGCTCCAGTCCTGCTGACTCTGACTGTCATGTTGGGCAAGGTAGGTACTATCCCCTCCCCCTGGAACCCCACCAGATATGGTACAGGCCCAACAGGTGGCTGCAAGGATGATCAGATGACAGGAAAACTGAACCTAGGCTCAATAAAAAAGGCAGGCACTAAAGCACCAAGGGCTGATGACCCCAGCTCATGCCAAGCTCATTTTCAACTCAAGCTCCCGCAACAGCCATTAAATGGCCAAAGAATTCATCCAAGGAAGGAGAGGATACTTTTGGAGAGTTCTTGTCTTCTAGTCTCTCTCTTCCATCCCTGACTCCCCAGAGAAAGATATTTAGCAAGTATCTTCTAAAACCACAGGATATTGTACCAGGAATTTCAAACTTTTTCTGTGGAAGAAGCATTTTTTGGTGATTTAGCCACACAGTCCATTTGCCTAAAACATAATCATGTCTACTTTAGGCACCGAAACCAGTAAAGGATTCTCATCCCTAATGCATGTAAGAGAGTATCTCCTCAGACATCACAAATACCTTCAGATTTTATTAGTGTTGCAAATTTCTTGGGCAAATACAAGAGCGCACTGGGTGTGCACACTGCTAACAGGCAAGTGCTTTACATACAATTCACTTCTATCCTCAAAAGAGAGCTGGTGGCTCATGCACCAATTCAGCTAATTAAATTAGCAAGTACAAGCTTTATTTTAAAAGATGTGGTACCAGTCCTGTGCTTATGTGATGCCATCTTGGTTGACAACCTGGAGATTGAACCCAGATGCTCTGAGCTAAAACTGAGTCACTGCAGCTTGATAGCCAGGTTCTCCAAGTGTGAGCTGTAACAAATCCATATTCCCTGCCCATTGGTCACAGAGTAGAACACCAGGGATCCGCATTTTCCGTTTCCCACGGAAGAACGGAGAAAACCATGGATTCCCTGTTTTTATCGGAGAAAACGCAGATTTTCCCTTTTAGCAGAGAAATCTGCAGATGCTTCACTTTTGCAAAGAGCTCTTCTAGGCTGGCACAGCTCCAGCCTGCAAGAGCTGATTGCAGAAAGGGTGGGAAACCCCAAGCCCTGCCCAGAGGGGGAGAGAGAGGGGGGAAGGGCGGGGCCTGAGCCTCTGAGTCAGCCAAGGCTGGGCTCAGGCTCAGGCTCAGGCTAAGACTCACCCTTCACCCCTGGATCCTAGAGGTAAGTGGGGCTTGGGGGTTGTGGGGCAGGGCTGGGGAAGGTGGCTGGGGGGTGAGGGAGCAGGGGGCACTGCTGGCCCCAGGCAGCACACCGCAGCTGGGAGCAGGGTCAGAGAGTGAGGGCAGGGGTGCCCCGCCCTCCACACGTGCCAGCTAGCCTGACAGGGATTCGTACATGGAGGCTACCACCACTGTGCCCCATGCTGCCTTCCTGTGCCTGGCCGCACGGCTTTGCAGGCAAGCTACGTGGAGCATGGTGTGGTGGTGCCCACTGTGTACAGGCTGCACACATGCCACCCAGGTGGCTAGCCAGGGGAAGGGGGGCTTGCATGCAGCCAGCTGCATGGCTCTGTAGCAGTGGAAACGGGTGGTGGCTGTGGGGGGCAGGGGGCGACTCGCATGTGGTGGCTGCTGCCACTTACCTGTGGAGCTGTGCCAATGGTGGTGGCCACTGCGTGCAAAACCTCCCCACACTGCTGCTGCCACCGCGGAGCCATGCTCGCAGAGCTGTGTGGCCAGCCACAGGGCAGCAGCGGCAGTGTGGTGGCAGTCATGGCTGCCACGTGTAAGCCACCCCCGTCTGTGGTCATGGCTCCTTAAACAAGCAGCAGTGGCGGTGCAGGATGGTGGTGGGGGTGGCTGCATGCTACCCAGCTAGCTAGTGGGGAGCAGGGGGTGGTTTGCACACGGCGGCCACCACCATCTTGCACCACCGCTGCCACTTTTCTGCAGAGCCAGGCCCACAGACAGGGGGGCTCTCATGCAGCACCGCTCCACAGGCAAGCAGCAGTGGTGTTGGCCGCCATGTGCAAGCCCCCCTGGCTCTGCAGACAAGCAGCAGCAGTGGTGTGAGGTGGTGGCAGCTGCCACGTGTGAAACCTCCTGGCTCCCGGCTCCCTGCTAGCCGGCTGGGCGGCATCCAGACACCCCCACCACCACCCCACGTTGTCACTGCTGGTTTAAGGAGCCGTGCCCGCAGACAGGCGGGGGCGTGGGCTTGCACATGGTGGCCACAGCCACCACCACACTGCCACTGTCACTCTGTGGCTGTCTGCACAGCTCCACGGGCATGGCTCTGTGGTGGCAGTGGCTGCATGGGGAGATTTTGCACACAGTGGCCACCACTGCTGGCATGGCTCCACAGGTAAGCGGCAGCAGCCGCCGTGTGCAAGTCACTCCAGCCCCCATCCCTCGCTGCCACTGCAGAGCTGTGCAGCCAGCTGCATGTGAGCCCCCCCCTACTCCCCTGGCCAGCCGGCCGGGCAGCATAGTTTCATAGTTTCTAGGGTCGGAAGGGACCTGAGCAGATCATCTAGTCCGACCCCCTGCCATGGCAGGAAGAGCACTGGGGTCAAATGACCCCAGTAAGGTGGTCATCCAACCTCCTCTTAAAAACCCCCAGGGTGGGAGCCTGCACCACCTCAC
>NW_017729024.1:933986-945584 GCF_001723915.1 Gavialis gangeticus | reverse complement strand
TCCAGCCCCTCCAGAAGCTCCCTAACTAAATCCTCACTCACTCTAGGCCCAGGTGAGCCCCCCCCGGGGCTCGAAGGGGGCCCAGCAGGGAGGCAGCAGTTCTGCATGTGTTCGACCCGCACACAGGGAGCACCATATCACACCCCATGTCACTTGCCTGCAGCCGCCACCACCCTGTACTGCCGTGGAGCTGTGCAGCCGGTAGCGGGGCATAAACAGCAGTGTGCAGTGGCAGCCACTGCATGCAAGCCCCTCTTTTGCTCCCCCGGCCTGCACACAGTGGCCACCAATGCACTGCCACTGCCACACACTGCGCTGCTTGCCCGCAAAGCTGTGTGGGTGGCTGTGGGATGGTAATGCAGGGTGCAGTGGCAGAGTTGCAGTGGCGGCCTTTGTGTGCAACCCCCCCCGCATTAAGCCAGCCAGCACGTGTGGCCCTCAGAGTGGCACCCCTGCCCTCACCCCCTGGCCCTGCTCCTGGGATTGGGCACAGGGGCATGCCCCCCCCCCCAGCACCTTTCCTTTCTCCAGCCTCTCTCCCCTACACACTTACCTGCTGGGGTGGGTGTCAGTGTCTATGTGTGCGTCTGTGTCTGCGGGTCTGGGGGGCTGTTGCGGAGGAGGGGCATCAGGAGGGCTGTGGAGGCTATGTGGGGGGGAGTGTGGGACACCAGCAGCACTGGGGGGGGCCTTTAATTTTTATCATGGATTTTGGGTTTTTAATCAGAGAATTTGCAATTTTTAAGCAGAGAAAACTAGGATTCCTGATTACGACAGCCACTCTTGAAGTTATGAAAATTGTAAGTGTTTTGTTGAACTAAAACCAGAAGTCATCCACTAATCATGCTCATTGTGTTTTTTGGGGATGGGCCCACTGGACCCAAAAGAGGGAGCATTTTTCCTGGATGCTCCATTTCCATCTACCTGAAGCTCTTCCATTTAACTGCTATGGACTGCACAATAACCATCATGCTTCCACATAACCACCACAAGAGCTTCTTGTTACTCATGCCTTGTTTAATATTTTCTTATTTTCAGGATGACACAGACACATAGATCTTTAGGGTTAAACAGGTCAGGATCTGCTAAGTTTCTCCAGGTTACTTTGAAGTTATGACCTTGCTCAGCAGGTGATGCTGTCTGGGTTTCCTTCATAAATGGAGTTCACTTGGCATACTTTCCCCTTTCAAACCAGCCAGGAGGTTGTTGACAGCCAACACAGACATGGTGCTCCTAGTAGCATAGGTGGCACTTCCAATGTGAGGCAAAATCACTATACAGGGGAAAAGACAATGAATGAGACGGGTGCACTTGTTACACTATTAGGTACACTTTTGTTTTATGGTACTGTCGTGCTACCTCTATGTAACTAATCTCTGTGGGTGTGGTCTGGGAAGTACTACTGGCAAACCAACAATTTCCCGTGTATTGGTTTCAATGTCTAAGAAATGCAGAAGAGGCTGGGGACCTCACCCCAGTCAATGTTAATGAAAACTGAGTTAAACCGCGTATACCCCAGGGAATTATGCAATTATGCATGTGTGTAATTTTGTGCATAAAACGTATGACTGCACGTAATCACGTAATATCATGTAATTTCCCGGGGTGTAGCTGGTGAGTGGGAAGGAGACCTTCTCCCTGCAGGAGGCAGGGGGAGGGGTGGAATGGGCATGGGGTTTGTGGCTTGGTGTGGCCCCCCCGCCACATGCCCCCCACCTGCACGAACTCCCATACCCACACCTACCCAGAAACCTCACAACCCCCCAACACACTCAGCACTCCCCCCAACCACATCCCACCCCCACCACAAGTACCTGCATACATTTCTAAAGAAAGTTCAAATAGTGTTATATTTAATTTGTTAAAAAATGTAATTAATTTTGTATAATTTTGAATTTTTCAGTACATAATTCCCTGGGGTGTAAACTGGAGTCAATGAGTGTTTTGCTGTTGACTTCAACACGGCCAGGATTTCACCCCATGTTTTCAGATTGACAATCTCCACACAGTGTGGTCTACTGATTATTTCCACTCTAGCTACCTATGAAGTGAAGTGCAACACATCTCATAACAAGAGAATGAAAGACAACTTTCAAAACATCATTGTTCTGACAGTCTCATAGCTACTTGCATGATAGGTTTGTCAGCAAATTTAATAATACATATAAATCTGAATGCTGCTTTTAAAAGGGAGATAGAGGGCAGAAAGTCATCAAACCCTTCTATGTGGTATAATAGCCACCTCTTCAAAAAAAACTGAAATTATAAACAGTAGGAACAAATCCTAATTTCATGTAAAGGACTAAATGTATACAATATAATTATAAACAATAATGTTAACATTTGAAGACTGAGAAGTGGGAGAGCTAGGTTCTAGTTCCTGCTCCAGTAACTGCTTACAATAAATAGAACACTATCAATTGGAGAGACCAACAGCTCCTGCTGCCCCAGGATGTCCTACAATCTGGTAGTTAGGTACTCCCCTAAGAGGATGGGGTGTGGGTTCAAATCCCCTCAGGCACAGGAGGGAGCTAAATATAGATTTCCCACATCCTGCCAAAATGCTCCAGCCACAGAGCTATTGTGAAGAAGGGAAAACAATGACCTCTTCCTCCTCTTCTGTCATGATTTGGCCTCATTTTTCCCCCCAGCTGAAGCTTTTCAGTGAATTAGGAGTTGAATTTGTAACTGATTTCAATAGGACTGAAACTACACTTTTTTGGCCAATTTACTTTGCACTGAAAACGTTTCACTCAGCTCTATTCAGAGGCAGCAAACACTCTGAGGTCTTTTTGAAAATCCCACCCATTGTGATCATTTAAGAACTTTACTAAAAATGAGGCACGTCTTGATTTGATTAAAAAAAGCCCAAAAAAAAGATGGTTAAAAAGAGGATTTACAATAATGCTAACATTGCATTTTTATATCACAGAGATACAATAACGTGCAGAGAATTTTCATCTTGCAGTTCTAAGAGGTATTTTTGTTATACAGATTTTTCTTCTACAGAAATGTAGTTTTTTAAAAGGGGACAGGCAGATTTTGGACAGCTTGTTTATACTGACAATAGTTGGGGGAGACAAAGATTTTGGCAAAAGAAATGGGGCATACAGTACAAGCAAATCAAAATACATTTGTAATTTCAAAACAGCAAAATATACTGGTATTTGAGAATGGAAAGTACTAAAGTTGCCAGCTCAAAGGCATCATTTCAAGTGCTAGAAAGAATACTCAGGTAGATCAGAAATAGTATTTAGAGGAGGAAAATGCAGTTTCACACTTTAATGATTAACAAGGATTGGAGTAATAAATAATCACACCAAGTTACCTTTTAACTAGAAGCCAACGTTTCATTACCTCCTTTTATACAGGACACATTTCTTGCTGTTTTTCTCTCTCTCTTTCTCTGATACTGTATTATCTATAATAGCTCTCATCACCATTGTATCTAGGCACATTACTATCATTAGTGGATTTAATGTGCTCATGGCTCTCTGCCCCATAAGGGAGGGCAGAGCTATTGTTTCCTTTTACACATGTAGAACTGAGACATAGAACTGTTTAAGTGACTTGTCTGAAGTCACACAGGAAGTCACAGTGTATGAGAACACTAACCAAACCTGGCCCACCTGGTTCAGCAAGGACAGGGGCAACTTTTCCAGCTCTGGGATGGAACAAGACTCACTCCAGGTCAGAAGCAGGTGGAAGCACAGGCACTAGGACCCAACCACCACTAGTGCTTGTCCCCAGGGCAGCTTGGGGAGAACACTTGCAGCTCAAGCGCCCCAACACCAAATGCTGCCAAAGCGTAGGCTGTGAACATAGCCAGTGACTGATTGATTGCACTGATCAGTGCAAATGATGGACCTAGGAAAAGCATGAGTTATTACAATACATGCTTAAGCTGGTATACAATCAATAAGGTTGCATTTAAATCTTAAGTAGTAGCCTGGGGAAGTATAATAAGAATCTGTTTATCAAACCACTAATATTAGACTAGGCCAAGAATGAATGGCTGCTTTTTGGAAAAGTGTGTAACAACAACTAAAAGTAACAACTGATGTTTTGATAACAACTGAGTTGTACATAGACAGCTACAATTCAATACAATAATAATGTGTCTTTGTTAACCTGTCCTCAGCCTTGGGCACTTTCAAGAAACTTATGCTAAACTGCAGACATGTGGCTAAAAAGCAGGCCACAAAGCCTGTTTCAGACTGAACTTTTGCAGATGTTACAAATGGCCGAGTCAGCAAAGTAAAATAAACAGTACACGGCAAGTAGTATTCCCAGATAATGAGGGAAAGAATAGTCCTCTCTCCCAGAATTGTACTTTTCCCAAGGACACAGGCCACAGCTTACTAGCATCTTCCAAGTCCTACAAAAAACTGGTTCAGTCCAGTTCCCAAAGTCTCAGTGAAATAAGAAGTATGAATGACACCAATCAGAATATTTATTAAAATAAGCTACGTATAACTATTGGCTGCAAAAAAAGGGAAATTTGGGGAAGGCCTCAGCAAATTCAAGACAAGCTTCTGCAAGCCTGCACCCCAACTTCCTCCTCCCTCCTGTGTCTCCCCCAGCTGGTATAGGGTGGGAATCTGTATTGCTCTGTTGTAGACAGCTAGATAGGCATAGAGACAAAGTCTTATTCTTATGCTTTGGGGTATACTCAATACAAGGTTAGAGTACAGACCTGTCTCTTGCCTCTTTATCAGACGTGGATGGTAGTAATACCTTACCTGTTTAAGAGGGAATGGATAATCACTGGGAAATGCGATTGCATCTTGATTTGGTGTACAAAAGGGTAGTCAGTAAAGGAGTTGAAACTGTCCCTGAATTCTGTGTCTGAGATTGCAAAGAAATCCTGATCAAAGATAGGCTGTAGTCTTGTATCTTGAACAGCACCGAGCTTTTGGTAACAAAACCCCATGTCTAAAGGCCATATCCAATGGCTCTGTGGGCTGTTGAGCACCCTTGCCCATAGCATATTAATAATGCTTCTAGTTTCTTTTTAATTAGAGAGAAATGGGCCTTATATTATGGAATGATGCACCACGCAGCCTGCACTCCCTTTTCAAAAGCAAAAGTTTATGTACTGGGGGATTTTGGCACTCAAAGGGTTGGGCAGTAGCTGAGCAGGGATTTGAGGGTCTCAATTTCCGATTGCAATGCTTATGGGCATGCAAGCCCCTTTGTGAATCTCGCTAAGTTCTCAATTGATCAAATACAATCATGGAGATGTTTCAAAATGAGCCACTAAAATCCAAATGACGTAAAGTCAGTGCAGAGGTTGATTCTCATTGATGACAAGGCTTCCCCTTCTCATTGTTCTTTGTCGCACATGATGGCTCAGTGCACAGAGCACCTCAATTTTCCCTTTCCTGTAACTTTTACCCCTCATCTGAAACCATTGCTAGCCACCACCCTCCATATCCAGAGGCACATAGATCCCTGGCCCTAACCACTGAAAGCCCACAGGAAGTGAGATATGTGGGAAGGTGAAAAGTAGCACCTGCTCTCCTAAGATAAACAGTTGCCTGTAAACACAGGAGGTCTCTGTGGATCAAAAAAGCTCTTGGAATTCTATTTTCCTAAGGCAGCAGCTTACCACAGTTCTTCAGGGAAAGAAGAGGGTGTTCTGTAGGCAGCGGCTCCGGAGTTGTGACATCCAGACCAGCAGCTGCAATCTGGCCGCTGACCAAGGCTTGGTACAGGTCATCCTGATTCACCACAGCTCCCCTGAAAAAGCATGGGTTACAAACACCAGTTCCCAGCCTGCAGACACTGGCAAACATCCTTAAACTTGAAGATGTGCAGTCCCTTTAGCTTCAATGGAACTAAACTGGCAGGGAAAGGCCCTTAGGGATCTAAGCACTGTATGTCACTTGTTAGTCTTGTTTAAGAATCAACACAGTTGTCTGTTTTGGGGGGGGGTTTTTAAACAGCGGCAACATATTAGTGAAACATTTCCCGTAAGCAGGTATGAACTCAGATATTGTCTTCTTGGCTGGCAGTAGCATTTGAATTCTGTTTGGCCACAGATGAATTTTAACAGTGGTTAACGACCAGTTAACACATCTGTAGCCTCAAGAGAGCTATGACATAGTCTCTGGCCAATGCCCACACTGTTCAGGGTGGCTCTTGTAATGATGGGGCCATGCTCACCATATGAGGGGCTGGGGACACCTCCTCAGAGAGAAGACTGTGGTTCCACAGCTGGGCAGCACTGCCTAGTGGTTCAGCTGTGCCCACCACCCCCTGCCCACAGCTTACTCCCTGCCACCGAGCTGGCATGCTGCTCATGCTGGAGGTCACTAAACTATGTACAGCCTATTGGCTAACTGTTTAACTACTGTAACTGGAAGAGGTCAGAAGACAGTACTTCAAACAATATTTACATCCCTAGCTGCAGCAGGCCAGGGGGTGGGGAAGGACGTTAGGAGTGAGGGGCACCAGCATATCACGGCTGCTCAAAGCAGCATTAGGGTGGGGAGGAGGAGGACGACAATGACAGCCGCAGATGCAGCCACATCCTGGTGAGCAAAGGGAGCAGGGGGAGCGCTTATTTTCCATGATTAAAAAAACAAAATCAAATGTCAAAATATATAGGTATTTAGAATTTATTATTATGATTGAGGCACCAGTACGCTTCCAAATTGTTTTAAAATTGTAAATATATCTGTGACAAACTGGCACCACAGACTTCCTAGTGCCACATTTCTTGAACTCTCTACGTTTCCTGAAGGACTTACTGTATGTCGCAGTCAGCCAAGACTCTGGAACAATCTTTTTTCTACATTTTTCTCCATTCTGACTACCAAAAAAAGGTGTGTGTTTTACCTGGGGGTGTATGTGAAAAAATACAGTAATATGAATGTCACTTGGGCTTCTTTTAGAATCAGCTTTTAACTGAGGAGAGAATCCCAAAGGGCAGCCACTCTTCAACTTTCAAAATGGTCATAACCTGATCACATTAACTTTCCTGCTTCTCATTGAGAAAAAGTGCATTTTCTTTTTTTAACTCCCATCTAACAAGAAAATGGCAGACAGCCATGCTACAAGGCCAGAAAACAGCCCCCAAGAGCTTCTGCTCTGAGCCAACATATATACTCATGGTCAAGATGATTACAAAAGAAACCCTTGAAATCCATAACACCTGGATGTCTGCATTATCTCTATGACTCTTTTCACTTGCTATTTAGGTTCATTTGAGTAATACAGTAGCACATTCACCTGCTTGTGTTAATGAACACCGATGTTTTCTTCATTTTGCTGAAGAAATCCTTGTTGCACAATCCTGCTGTATCAGGAGTTAGGGAACAGGTCACAACAACAAAGTCCGACTCCTCTGCTAGCCTAGCAAACGGAACTGAATAGAAAACACAGGCATCATGAGTTCACTTAGAGGTTTCACTACTCTGAGATCTATCCCACTTGCATCAAACAATCATCAGTGAGTTACTATTGCCTAAGAAGATCTCATTAATCTCACCCCAGTAACCAGAAGAAATCAGGTTGACAGCTGAGTGCAAAAACAACATCTGGACAAGGTACTATGTTTGCATGGGCACCACTTCTTTGCTTTTAAACAATTTAATTGATTAAGTTTCCTCAATTAAGAAAATAAATTTACCAATTCTTGCCAGTTTACCAATTCTTGCCATCCCGGAAGTGGCTATAGTATATATCTCAGGTGTAGCATACATAACAAAACATCACCTTTATATTTTAAATGAACAGTTAAAAGTTTTGTAAGCACGGAAGATTAATTTAATAGATTTTACAACTTTCACCAAAGGATGGGACGAGGAATATGCAGATTCCACTGGATTTGCAAAGAAAAGAACTGACCCCAACAGTAACTGCTATTTTTGTAATTGTTTATTTTTCACAGAGGTATATCAGAGCCAGGCAACACTGCAGGATGATGAAAGGAAAAGTCTGTCCAAAAAGTCTGTGCATTATACTGAGTGCATGCAGTACTGGTGATCAGAAAACAAAGACCCGATATCAAAATTAAGTGATCTGGGGTAAAATCTTGGCCCTGCTTGAAATCAACAAGGCCAAGATTACACTCTTGCCATTGTCAGCACTTTTGGCCAATGAGCTATGGACTGTGGTTTGCTCAATGCCTCTAGTTTCTCATCCTTACAGCCCGGACAATGTCATCCCTGCATCATCTCCTTTATTTTGGTTGCTATTCTGCAGGCATGAAGAAAGGTCTGGAAAGAGATTATTTGCTCTTCCAACTCGATTGGCATTTCTTACCAAATTCAGCTTCAAACTCGGCAGCACCCTCTGGTTTCGGATGGCGTCCAGCATATAGAAATCTCTTGACCCCAAACGGCTTTAGACGGCGTGCTACTGCCTGTCCTAGAAACAGGAGGTCATCTTTCTGTAAGCTTGGGATAGCCCCAGCAGAGCCTGCCTTCCCCAGCACATGGGGAGTCAAACACCTCAGCAGCATTTCAAAGCAACCCATCTCCTCAGCTCTCTACAAGATCTCTATTGCTCCAGCATCTTTGGACAAGACCACAGGATGCATTCCACTGTTTGCTCAAGTACAATGAAACTAATCACTTCTTGAGAGATTACTTTAAGTGTCCCAGCTGGAGGCTGCTGTACCCTTCCTGCCAAGGTTTCACATTTGTAAAGGAGATAAAGTGCTCTCATTAGTTCCAGGGGAAAGTGAACGTGTTTGTAGCAAAGGTAATCATGGGCCATTAAATCTGAAGTTACATTAGAGAGCAAATTTTAGGGAAGAAAAGGATTCCATGACCAACTCTACAAGCTAATGGACAAATCAGTCCTCTTCTCTACCATGGACTTTGGGATATTTACTTAACTGAAACACAGTTCTGTGGTCTTGTCCAATGGGAAGAGTTCAGTTTGTCTTGTTTCTGATAAAATGAAATACACAGAGCTCCTGGAGTTTAAGATCTAAACCTGAGTGCAGTCACACCACTGTTGGTAAGATGGAGAGTCTTTTTTTAATCTCCTCTTATTCACCCTCTGCATGTTAGGGCAGAGGCAAATGGGAGCAATCCATCAGTTTTGGGGTTAAATGTCTTTCACTAGCAGTTCTTGTCCAATGCACTCCTATTTTTTATTTACTTTGTTGTTTCTACAAATGCCCTAGCATTGCTAACACAAAGTTAAATATAAATGTATTAGTATAACAAGACATGAACTCCTATGGGTTAAAGCATAGATATCCTCAGAGCAAAACTCAGAGCAACCACATGGGCTAAAGATTAAAACTAAAAATTGTCAGAGTAATGAGAGAGAGAACTCTACAGGTAAGGTTTCTTCCTTCAGAGCAAGAAGCAGCAGACAAAAAAACCCTCAATGACAGAAGAAAGTTTTAACAGGGATAAAGAACTGAGTAGACTATTAAAACTACAGACAGATTTAGACTTATTTTTCACTAAAATAAGTAGACTTATTTTTACTGATCACCAAATTAGGTATTTTAATCAAACACCAAACTGAACCCTCCTCCATCACTAAGAGAGATATACTAAGACACAGTTACCTATTCTTCCCAGCCCTATGATCCCGACAGTGCTACCAGACAACCCATATCCACACATCCAGAAGGGCTTCCATGTTGTCCAGCCACCGCTATGACAGGAAATAACATAAGCGCAGAGGTGAGACAAGAGCAGAAGAAGATTCCACCTTATGTACTGGCTTGGGGTCTAGATATGAACGATATGACAAACTGTGAATGGCATAAATACAGTAGGGATAGTAACCTGTGTGTCATAAGCATGCAAATGGAGATGTTTTAGGGGCCTAGAAACACGAAAATGAATATATGTGAGTGACTCTAATGAGCAGAGACACGAATGTCTGCATGGTTCCTGCTTAAAGCTACCTTTGCACTCCCTTTCAGGGGCCTTGGTGTAGATTAGATACACTTCAGGCCTGATCTAACTTGTGCACTGTTACTGAAGGCTTCTGGGAGCAGCTGCACTGCAGTGACCTCTGGTCATAGGCTCAATGCACTTCCTACAGTAGGGACTAGGACCAGGGCTGCTTGTTTTCTTCTGACCATGGAGACAACATACATAATACAAGGAGACTCTTAGGGAGGCAAGTCCAACCACCTTTAAGGCTTCTTTGCACTACTAGATACTCTCAATCTGCATCCCTGCATTAGAACAGAAATTTAGGCCTTACAGGTTATGCCTAGACATAAACAGGCCTAACTAACTGGGATCACAAGATTTCAACTACTGTAGTGTAAATCCAAAGCGAGTGTAACATGCATGGCCTCTTCTGTATCTATTTGACCTCATTCATGCATAGAGTGCTTTTACAGGGGTATACTGCTCAGCACTACACTCGTAACTCATTCCAGGGGGTTGTTCCAGATTCACAGTGAACTTCACAGGACTCAGAGCCCAGTGCTAGACTGCAAATACTCACTTCTTCACTTCCTCCACTGATTCTGGCAGCCTGCGACACGTGGCTAAGAGCAAAGCTACTGTAAGCTCAGCAGTAGCATCTGTCAGTATGTCCGGGATGTATCCCACACGGATCCCACTGCAATCCAAAGACAGCACTGTGTTGTGCAAGGGATAACTCACAGCAGTCCAACTGCCTAGCTTATTTACATCTTGATCAAAACCTGTTTGTGCTGTATCTAACTCTTTCAGGTATTTCTTCTACAAAGGTGCTTACGTGCATCCCACCCTATCGCCACATTATTGGAGCATCTCACAAACAACAATGAATTTATCCTCACAAGCCCCTTGAGAGGGAGGGAAATGTATCATGCCCATTTTACAGATGGAAAACTGCCACCCAGCAAAATTAAGGTCAGATCCTAAAGTTATTTACGTTCCTAACTCCCACTAAAATAGTCTTTCAGGATCGGGACCTAAGTGACTTGTCTAAAATCTGTGCAGAACCAGGGAATAGAACCAAAATCTTTTGGAGTTCCAACTCAAGACTTAAACTAAAAACTAGTCTTCCTCCTTTTGAGTTTGGTTTCACTGAACTCATGACTACTTAATTCATCAAATGACAGGGTAGACACAGAACACATCAGAAGAAAGTAAATTCCATATTTAACAGCTGCTACAAGAAAAGTGAACTTTACCGCTTCTTAATTTCTTCCAGAGCAAGATGGTCAAATCCTGCAGACATTGTGCTGATGACTTTTAGGTTGGACCCTGCAAATTACAAAGACAGCCCTCTCAAAATTGACAGCTCATAAACAAAGAAGTCTGTTTAAAGAACACCAAAACAATGAAAGCATAGACCTAAGTGACAGGTGGCAACCTGTGGATTCAAGTTTGCACATTTTTAACAGTCTATAGTTACCAGCAATACCTAGGAGGGCTGAACTGAAATAAGTTAATAACAAGGAAAGGTACCTCTGTGTCAGGTAGTTTACCATGCATACTTGGTGGCATTTTGTGCACAATCAGTTTAACTTTCCCCTTTATAGTCAACCTGTTTTCTCCTGTGCCAAGATTCAGTCTGATGATAATCTACTTTGTTAAACAGGCAAGAGAATCATGTGAGGCTCAAGACTTCTGTCCAAGCCAGAAAAGATTTTTGGGCGAGATACCTTGAGACTTA
>NW_017729024.1:927467-928986 GCF_001723915.1 Gavialis gangeticus | reverse complement strand
GTTCACCATGCATACTTGGTGGCATTTTGTGCACAATCAGTTTAACTTTCCCCTTTATAGTCAACCTGTTTTCTCCTGTGCCAAGATTCAGTCTGATGATAATCTACTTTGTTAAACAGGCAAGAGAATCATGTGAGGCTCAAGACTTCTGTCCAAGCCAGAAAAGATTTTTGGGCGAGATACCTTGAGACTTAAAAAAAATCTGACAGAATTTAATACAAAAATCAGACTCTTCTACCTGGAGTCAGAAGCTGAGCCTGGACATCTTCTGGAAGCACTAAGATGTTCTTATCTGAGCAGGCATTTAGGAAGCAAGGCTAACTTGGGATACCACTTCAGGTGCTGTTTTATATCTCATTTTAATACTCTACCTGAATTTGTAAATTAATCTTCCTCTTATCAGAAGCTGCCATGAACCTTTGCTTGAAAAGGAATTATATATATCTAATAACTAAATTAAAATGCTTTTAAAAAATACTTATAGGACTTTTACCAAAAAATTGATATTTTTGAAGAGTAATGAGAATTGGCAGCACCCTTAACTAGGGAAGATCCAGGGCTGGTCCTTTATTAAGAGATTTCATCTCCATTCCTAACTCTGCTTACATATTTGAGCCCTATAATCTTATCTGAGCAGAATGGGGAAAAGTGGTTATTTAGTGGCTATTCTTCTTGGGAAATCGTTTTTGGACAGGGAAGGTATTAATATAAAAGGAAAAGGACAGAGAGAATTTGTAGGACACTGGGATAGTGGCCAAGGCCAACTGAGATCTTCACATCTTACCATACTCACATATGTGATGGAGGAACAGGGTAAGATCAGTAATACTGAGCTTAAGGAATTGTATCAAGGCATGGTAGCAATGGGGAACACAGCCAGCCAGCAACAGGCTGAGACCTGGGTGTCATGGATACCCTTCAGTACCTCAGTACATTCTCAACTAAAAAAGCCATTGGAACCTCTCTTTTTGACCCACCTGCTGCATCAAGGACTTCTTTGTCTATCCTGTCTGACAGAAGACAGAGCAGCCCATGTTTTCCAGCTACCCTGGCCAGCAGTTCTGACTGTGGGATAGGTTCATCTGAGTCCCATTGTTGGATGGTGCAGCTACAAAGGATACAGAAAAGTCACAATCACGTTAACACAAAAGACAAAGGTTTCCTGCCATTGCAGTGCCCTGTTCCAGGTGGTTTTACTGCATTTAGCAAAGGGTGGGATGGAAAGCAGAAAAACAGAGGGAAAAACGCTATGTTAAGGCAAGAACACCAGGGTCCTTCCTTTCTTGCCCTGCTGATTTCTTTTTCCCAGGTTGGTACTAGGGCTTAATTATAAAAACATACCTAGTAGGGCTGTGCAAAATGGCTATGTTTTGTTTCTGTTTTGGATTTGGCTGTTTTGGAGGACAGTGATTTGTTTCGGCATTTTGGATCACTGTTCTGCTTTGATTTGGCCAGCTGCTGTGTAAGTGCCAGGTGGGGGGTGGGGGCAATCCCCACTGCACCCACTGCATGGGGGGGG
>NW_017729024.1:923464-927204 GCF_001723915.1 Gavialis gangeticus | reverse complement strand
TAAGTGCTGGGAGGCTGGAGCTGGGCGGGAAATGGGGCCAGGCAGGGCAGCTGTAGGGGCTTCTCTTGTGGGTCCTCCAGCTGTGCCTGCTTCTGCCCCAGCAGGGGGAGCCACGGGAAAAGCCCCCATGGCTGCCCTGCCCAGTCCCATTCCCTGCCTGGCCCCAGCCTCCCAGCACTTTAAAAGGAGGGCTGCAGGATTGTGCTAGACTCTTCCTGGATGGGCCCCAAGATCTGCGTGCAGAATGACAGCAGGCTGCCGTCCTCCCCCAGACCACTGGGATTGGAAGGGACCTCAGGGACAGATCACAGACACTGGCCAGCTACAGGTGTCAGTATAAGAGCAGTCCTTCCCCTACACTTTTGAATTTCTGTTTCCCTCCAAGCCCGCCTCTGAAACATTTCCGAAACATTTCAGATGGTTTTGTTTTGTTTCAGAGGTGTTTCAGAGCCTTCCGTTTCATTTTAGATTTCGTGTTTCGAGTGCCAAAACACCTCTGAAACTAAATGGCTGCTGAAATTTCGCACAGCCCTAATACCTAGGGTACAACGGGGCTCTCTCTAATACATATGCACCAACTGCAAGCTGATCTAAAAATTATACGACAAGTTCTTTTAGGGTTGACTAAAGTTAAAGCTTTAAAAAAGAAAAGGAAAAAAACTTAGATTTTTATTTAAGTTGTTTTTCTGTTGTTTCTTTAAAAAAATGAAACTGAATTTAATCAAACTGCATTAAGGCCTATACTTATAACCTCTCATAACAATTAAATAAAAAATGTTTTATTTAAAGCCTCTGTCAAATCCTTTGTATTGTAAGTTGTGTGCTTTTCTCCATGAAGGAAGAATCAAGAAAAAAATATCCAGTTTTTATAGATTATGTCTTGTCTTTGATTACATTTCAGCTAACATCCCAATGCAGTTGCTCGACCCAAATTGTAAGCAAATCTAATAAAAAAGCAACACATCGTTTTCTAACTTAGTAACATAAAATTATTAAGAACCTGAAAATATTAAGCTATATATTTGCTTAAAATGTATATAATTATAGTGTAGCTTCCTAAGGCAGCAAAAAGATGCACCAAATCTAGTAGAATGGTTCCATTTTGTCATAAATCTACATGCTCTGATGGTTGTCAGCCAATGCGAATTAACCTTTCTTTAGGGAAAAAACCTGAAATACAGATGGAAAAGGCAGTTAAAATTGATGATTTAAACTGAGGCTTTCCACTTCACAATTTAAATCATGATTTACGCCAGAGACTTAAGCCAGTCTACCCTGCCTTCTTTCAATGACCACAGCAGTCAGCTGAAAGAGAAAGATGGACAGTGGGATTTCTTAGTGCTTACAGCCAAGAGCATTTATCCTGTGGCATCCTGGCAGCACATGCTCATATGAGCACTAAATTAACCCCTGGACCATGCTCTGAGCTGAGCTTCCAGCACCTGGCTGCTGCTTCACTTCCAGCTCATTCATATCTCTGCAGCAAGGCTGGAGTGACTGTGACCATATGACATTTGTCCTGCATCCTTTTCATTGGCTATCTACAAATTGGGAGAGCAACGCTGGATATAGCAAGTTGCAGTGTGCCTGAAATGAAGTACGCATCCAGAGCTTTGCTGGGGTCCCAAAGAAGAAACATTCTTGTCAGTTTTGCTTATGTCACTAGGATGTCAATATTACAGAGTAGCTACAGGGGCTCCCAGGATTTCTCCAGTGTCACAGACTCCAGGAACACCTTCTAGGACTTCCAAGCTGCTTGTCCCAGCTGCATGGCAGTCTGCAAGTTTTGAGAGCTGGGGTTGCAGCCAGGGTGCTCAGATCTTTCCAAAACCCTGATGCAGAGGCAGAAGCTAAACCCAGGTTAGAGCTGGGGCCTGAGATCCACCACAGGGAGCCTGCAAGCTCTGGCTGCACCTCCTGGAATCCCAAAATCCCCAGACCTGGGACAGTCCATCTGCTGGGCTTGCCCCTGAGCTGTGGTTCTTTGTACTTTCAGAGTTTCTGGCCCAGGCCCTGGTGGACATACCCTGGCATGAAGACCAAGGAAATGCTGTGTCCTTGGCCATGGATCAGTCTGCTAGGAATCTAGGCTACAACACAAGAGGACCTTGCTTTGGACTTGGCAACCATTTGCTGAACAAGAGCTATTTCACAGCCCCAATTTGTCAGCATTTGTCAAAGCAACTTTCTTTCTTATAAGCTGTTACCTCCTAAGCCTCAACCTGAAAGGTGTTCTGACATGACCCACTTTCTGGGTTCTCACCATCAAGACTGAGTCAACAGCCCCTTGCTGTGGAGGGCACTCAGGTGTGGAACTGATCCTCCCTTAGTACTGATCCAATCCATTCTTCTGTTCTTTGAAATAGTATCTTACACTTTCTTTTGGTAGCCTGCTGGGCATGTGGGAGCAACCTTCCTTAGTTCTTACATTCCCCCTATCCACTGCTGGCACCACTTAATGGTGAATTTATCTTTGTGACTCGCACCCCTCTCCACCCTGTGCAGTAGGGAAATCCTATCTTTCCCACTATCGAGAGGAATAAGAGAACCAAGTGGTGCGGCCAATGTTGCACAGAGAATGTATGGCAGAGATGGGAACAGAACACAAACCTTCTGCAACCCTGCCTAGTGTCTTCATCCACAAACCATACATTTTCCATTCATGACCACATGAGAATCTCATTCTGGACCCTGCCCAATTTGCAGTTTTCAACAGAGTGGGATATGCTGCTAGTGGGAAGAATTCTGAGTCTGTCTGCCATTCAGAACAGTGTCAACAGAACACAGGATGGGCAGGGGACTTCTGCACCATCAAGTCCAGTGCCCTCATCCACAGGCAACCATTTATCCAAAGAATCTAGGGATACAAAGGTGCAATTATTGTGATGTACTCTAACAGCCTGAAACTTCTGCAAAAGATCTATAAGGCTACATCCAATTCAAAGAAAGAGACTGCATAACCACTCGACACTCATGTGTGCAGCCCACTAGTTTTGCAACACTTCATAATTAAAGGAGAAGCCCATGCAATGAAACAATAAAAATAATTTGATATTAAATGTCTGCTGCACAGCGTGAAAGTAGTCCAGGTTTTGACACTGAACTATCAGCACTTGTGCCACTGAAGAATGCTATTCAAACAACAGCAACAGCACAGTGATGGGTATAGACATCTTTAAAACTATGGGTTTTTCCTTGTTTGCAAACATAACATTATGGAGGGGGAACCCCCTCCCCAAGAGCTGTATTTAGGAAAGCTGATATGTCTGGCTTCTGATAAAAGTTTGTCTGGCTTCTGAAAGGTCTTGCCTGGAAAGCACTAGATAGGAGAGGCAGTCAAAATGCTGCACATCTCAGGTTCCTCTCTAAGTGCCCTGCTACTTACTCAAATTAAAGCTGGGTAGAAACCAGCTGTAGCACTCACTTTGTAGCTGGTTGGCTCTTTTTATAGCTGGATAGTCATTTTTATGATGTGATCATTACTATGCATGTGTGGCTGGTCTACATTTATTGCAGTTAATTGTGTAATATATGTAACGTGTAGCAAGGGCCTAACTGTCAAAGCAAAGTTAACAAAAAACCCCAAATCAATCAAGCAACCCCTGGCCAAGGAAAGAAAGAAAAATGCCAACTGGCAGCTGCTTTCTGCCCGCAACTGAAATGAATGCTTGAACTCTCATTGATTTCAACTGTATGAAATGTGGACTCTGATCCTAAGAGCCGTGCTAAGGGGGGAATCT
>NW_017729024.1:917720-918464 GCF_001723915.1 Gavialis gangeticus | reverse complement strand
AACTGTCAAAGCAAAGTTAACAAAAAACCCCAAATCAATCAAGCAACCCCTGGCCAAGGAAAGAAAGAAAAATGCCAACTGGCAGCTGCTTTCTGCCCGCAACTGAAATGAATGCTTGAACTCTCATTGATTTCAACTGTATGAAATGTGGACTCTGATCCTAAGAGCCGTGCTAAGGGGGGAATCTAGCGGAAGTTACACAATCATACGGCACTTTTACACGTGCTCCAGGGGGATGTGTGTGTGGGGGGGAGGTGGCACTTTAAGTAGAGCGGCTCTAAATGACACCAGGGGCGACTGAATTACAACTCCTTCCACGAGCTTTAGTTCAAGCACCCCCACTGGTACTTTTAAGCACGGGGGACGCTGACATGCAAGAGGAATCGAGGACTGAGTCTGCTCCAACACACTGGAGCAGCCTTGGTGCCGGTGTACAGGCGCCCAGAGGCCTGGGGCGGGCGCCTAGCAGGGGTCTAGTCCAGCATTTCTCCACCTGTGCACTGGGGCCCAAAAGTGGGCCACAAGGACGTACTGCAAGAATGGCGAGCAAGCTTTAAAAATGGATTGTCCTTTAAAAGGAGAGAAGCGCGGGGGAGCTTGGCTTTTCCCTTGCAGGCTGGCGGAGCGCCAGGGACCCCCACACATGCCCCCGCCCGCACGCGCTTGCCGCGGCCTCCCCGCAGCCTGCCGCCCCTCCACAGCACAGCACCGCCCGGCCCGGCCCGCACAGCACCCAGGGGACGC
>NW_017729024.1:916214-917702 GCF_001723915.1 Gavialis gangeticus | reverse complement strand
CCCGCCCCGGGGGAGGGGCGGCGCGTTGGCCCCGGGCCTGCCCGGTGCACGGGCCCTGCCCGGGCAAGGGGCCTACCTACCAGGTGGAAGCAAAAACAAGTCACTTGTAGCAGAGGTGTGCTCGATCCCGGACAAAAAGACACTCATTTAGGCACAGCAACAGAAACCAACAGAGGAGCCAAATGCACCCGACTGTCATTACAAGGGAAAGCAGCTCCCTTGCAGCTGGGCGAGCTCCATCTAGCACCTGTTGCTTGGCAGGAAGGGATTTCCCCACCCGAGTCCCTGCTCGCCGTGTCCACATCTCAGTCACGACGTGTAGCCGGAGTGGAAGGCCGTCTGCGCCGCAGGGCTGTGGGGCCAGGAGCAGGCCCGCAGAAGAAAGGCCGGCTGGATGAGTGCGACAACCTGTAGGCCATCGGAAAGGAAAGAGGGTCCTTCTCTCGCACTGGTGGACGGAAGAGTTTAGAAGGGATTGGGCAGGTTGTAATGAGCTGCAGTGTCAGTTGTCTCCCTCGTTTCTACCTGAATAAAAAATGCTGCTGCTCCCAGGCAGCTGGTTTTAAACTTGGAGTAGACCAGGCATCAAAGTGGGGCACCACTGCGTCACTGCACTCCCTGTGGGTGACTGGTGCCTCCTGAGACTTGGTGGGGGCACAGGTTGTGAGCGGCATTGGAGGCGAGTGGCGACCGCCTGCAGAAGCTGGCAGTGGTGGCCAATCTCGGGGAGGGCACGTGCCCCCTGCCATGCCTCCCCTACCAGTTGCCCATGGTACTCCCAGATCCACCTCTGCTTCTCCCTGTTTTCAGACTAACATGGTTAACTACCTCTCCATCTCCCACCTCGTTCCTCTGCTTTAATGCACTCCCTAGCAAGCCATGAGTGCAGCCACTAACTCCGCTTCCTGTACATTCACTACAAATGGGGTCTGCCCTAGGAAGGCGTGGGCACCAGGCAGGCCCTCATTGCAGCACCTGGTCTGGCATGTTTTGTGAAAGGCCTAAGGTATGTGTCCGGGGTGTCCAGGCACGCAGGTGAAAGGAAGATACCCAGTGGCATGTCTGGTGGGGAAACGATCCTGCCTTCTTTCAGCTCAGCTCTGCTTGAAACAGTAAGAATAAGACCCCCTGAAAATCTGCAGTTTTATTCAGTAGCGGAACTGAGGTGGGTAGTAGCCCTGGTGCTAAGTTATGTGGGGAGAGCAGGAAAATAGCTGCTGCTGCCATGCCAAGAGCACCAGCAAGTCAAAGCTGCTCATGTGTTGATGCTCCCTTGGGCACTCAGCTGCCCTGTTAGGTCTCTGGTATCATGGTTAGTGGATGGTGCTCAGTGACTGAGTACCACAGTGATATCTAAACTGACAGTGGTAGGTAGCTGCAAACCCTAACTGTACAGCCACTGGCCATTGTTTCACCCCACCCAGCATATATTTAATGTCATCCTCTATTCACCTTTGCTGGGAACTTCGCAGTCCCAATTCTCCTTGC
>NW_017729024.1:915163-916068 GCF_001723915.1 Gavialis gangeticus | reverse complement strand
TGGCCCCCTTTCTTATTCCCCCGAGCCGACTCTTCTCCCTCCTCTCCCTAATGAGAACCCTTCTCCTGCCAAACTGTCCCAGCCTGCCTGAGGCTCCTCCGTGTTTCTTTCCCTGGGGGCTCGGCGCAGCCTTGGCCTGGCCCAGCAGACTGCTGTTAATCCTCCTCCATGCCTAAGGGCATTAAGTGTTCAGCAGTGATAGCTGGGTGTGTATGGATGAGGGAGGCCTATGCTAATGTTGAAGGTTTGTTTTCATGTCTGTGCTCAAGCCTGAACATCCAAGCCTTCTAGCTTCCAATACTTTGTCCCCAACACAGTCCTAACTCCCCCACACTTTGGCTTATCACCTTAATGCTATTCTCTCTCCCTATGTGGCCTCACCACCTGCTTGTTGTCAGTACCACCATAACCTATTCTCATTAGGGTTTAGGAAGTGAATCTGCTCCATGCAGATGCACTAGGATTAGGTTGTGGCCCATGTCATGTGGTTCTTAACTCTGGGGGACTCCCAGCTTGGGTTGGAGTGCTTTAAGAAGGAGCGTGCAGTAGAAAGAGGCAAGTTTATTGAATAATAAGTTGGCCACTGAGCAATGGGCTACTAGAAGCTCCCATTGGTAGCCTAGTCCCTAGTGCATGGATGCACAACCTCCAGTCCACAAAGCCATGAGGTCTGGCCTGTGGGGATCTTTATGGGTCAAAAAAAAATTGGCAGCTCAGGAGCAGGGACAGCTCCATGCAGCTAGCTCTAGCCCTGCCTGGGCTGTTGCGGGACAGTGGGGTCAGGGCTTTGCCTGCCCCCAGCATGTTTGGATCAGGTCAGGCTGCTCCCGGCCCCCTCCAAGTATCCAGATAGGGGCTGTTCTACCACGCCCAACCCCTCCTCCACCACCCCCCTCCCACCCTCC
>NW_017729024.1:909168-914606 GCF_001723915.1 Gavialis gangeticus | reverse complement strand
TCCCCGCATCTGGATCAGGGCTGGGCTGTTCCTCATCCGTTTTGCATGTTTGAATTGGGGCTGCTCCCCCGAGCTGTGCCTGCCCCCATGAGTGTCCTGATCAGGGCCACTCTGCCCCACCCCATTCTGCACTGCCCCACTTGGTGTGTCAAGATCAGGGCTGGGCTGCTCCCTCTGCAACCCTGGCACATGCAGATTGGAACCACTCCACTCCTCCCCTCTGCGTCCTCCCCAGCACATCTGGATCAGGCCCAAGCTGCTCCCCACAACTCCCCCTGGCATGTCTGGATCATGGTCCTCTACTGCACAGTTAGCTAGTACCAGTTAACACAGGTCCCTGAGTGATTGCCCATGTTGTCCATCCTTAAGGCCAGCTCTGATTGAAGGTAAGTAGGAGAGTTGGGGTTTTCCTCCCTTGCCTGCTAGGGCATAGAAGAGAAAGGTCTGGCTGGAAAAGCCTCTCTTCTGACCAAAAGCCCAAGGGGCTTGCATTAGGGCTTGTGGAGACAAAGCATTTCAGCTGGATTCACATTGGCAGACTGGCTCAGGGCAGATGTCATGTCACAAGAGGACGCAGAAAACAAAATCAAGACCGATCAAAGCCATCACCATGGTGCTTGAGCCCAGGTGGACGTGCACTTTACTGTCACCATTCAAGCCCAACTTGCTGAGTCAAACCAACCTCATTTCACCTTTTCCCCCTATCATTGATTCTGTAGCATCCCTTTCTGACAGACATTTGGTGGTCTCTCTGCATACTAGCTGGCTTTGGTGGTCTCTCTGCATACTAGCTGGCTTTGTATGTGGAGAGATCTACTGACAAGCTATGGTTGAAACTGCACCCTCACCTACAAAAAGGTATCCCACTGGTCTTCACTGTCCAATGCAGCAATGATGGAATATTCTACGGAGACTGTGTGAAAGAGGGTGTGATTTCAGTGAGCATTAAATAGAGATGTTTCATCATTTCAGGGCCAGTGAAACTGCAAAATGCTCAGAAGGTTCTCGAATTTCCTAAAGCAGCCAGCATTGCCCTGGTAAGATTATCTCACACAGTCAGGAGGGTTCACTTCAGAATAAAATGACTGTAAATGGGTCCACCAGTCGGTTGGACTGAATAGGCTATCTTCCCTTCAAAAAAACGGGCATATCTGAAATGTAGATTTATGCCACATTAAAATTCTTCCCTTCATCTTAATATATTGACATAATGTAAATGTTCAGTACAGAATATGTGTTTTCCTGATTCCTACTAAAAAATAATCATTAAATGTACACCTGCCTTGAACCATTATTTCAGGTGACATATATTCACAACAGTACTAAACAAATTACTCCCCCCAACTAATTTATTTGACGGATTCTCTTTCTGTTTGTGGGCTCCATATCTATAAAAGAATTACAGTTTCTGCAGACATATGTATTATTCAGAATTATTCCACAATTATTTTTTAAATTATTTTGGCTCTATAGATTTTTTTTCAGAGTGGTTCTTGACAAACATTCCGATTGCCTACTTGTGAATATGTCAGTTAATTGGGATTGGTCAGATTAGTCACATGGCATTCTTTCTATTCACTGATTGGTTTTGTACAAACATATCTGTTGCAAATGGTAATGCCCATCTACATTTCCTTTTTGCAAACATTTGTGCATGTAACTTGCACATTCCATTCCTGTGCCAGTGAACAGAAGGTCTGCATAATAATGAAAGCAACTGTGATAAGATTCTGGTTTAGAGCCCTAACAAAATAGAGATACAAATTGGTATGGTATAGTACAGTACGGTACAGTACGGTACGGTACGGTACAGTACGGTATGACTTCTTGTGGCTTAAGGTGCTCATTCAAGATAAATATACTGGGCAAAATAAAGCAGGGAATGGAGACTGGAATTACATTACCTAGAAGCACAGGTTAGAAGATACTATGTTTAAATCATCCCCTTCTTCAGCCCAAAGTCAGAACTGTCAGCAGGTGAATTACTAAATGTACTAAGTTAACCACTAGATGTCTCCATTGCCCCCACCCCAATCACTCAGCAATGTGTCTAGCTGTGTGCATGAATGTTGCAATATGCCAGGAACCCCTGGCATAAAACAGTAGCATTGAATGTACTGAGGATATGTGGAGAGTAATGAAAGCAACCAAGGCAAGTGAATAATACATCACTTTGCCAGTAGGCACTAAAACATAGGGTAATTATTATCAACCTGCCTTTGCCAGGGGAAAAAACTGCTGAAGTGCTCCTTTAGTAGCACAAGGTGATAAGCCAAATCGTGCTGATTTGTATTAAGGTGTGTCAGAAAGCATAAACCAGTACAGAATCAGTTTTTAGGTCACTTCAAATGTGGCTGGATAATGAACTGTCAATTGAGCTGCTGAGAAAAGTTCTCCTTTTCTGGCCATGCTTTGGGTGGTCCAATAGCTAAGCAGAGGGCATGGGACAACTTGGAGGAAATCCTATTCTGCCTCTTGGGTATCTAAGTGGATATTGGCATCTGCCCAAAAAATTGTCTAACCTCTCCCCCGACTGGACAGTGGTCCAATAAAATAATGTCACCACCAAAACACCCCCCTTGTTTCTCACCGATTTCTTAGACTGTTGTTGTCTATTATGGCTACAACAACACTCTAGCCTTTAGCTTGAGTCACAAAAAAGCATCAAGGTGGAGAACCCACCCATAGATTCATAGATGCTAGGGTCCAAAGGGACCTCAACAGATCATTAAGTCCAACCCCCTGCCCTGGGCAGGAAAGAGTACCGGGGGCAGATGACCCCCGCCAGATGCTTCTCCAGCCTTCTCTTAAAGACCCCCAAGGCAGGGGAGAGCACAGCCTCCCTTGGAAGCCCATTTCAAATTTTGGCCATTTACTTTTGCATGAACTGTTTTTCAGAGGATTAATCTACCAGGGCAGAATAGGATTGCATTTAGGCACCTAATCTACTTACAGGCCTAATCGGTGGAATAAAATCAGGCCCTTTCAGTACCTATGCATGTGTGGGATGCCTGCTCTGACACATTATAATCAGAACTCGTCACAGGAGACTTGAAATGAGTCTTCTTGAGTGTTCTAATCAGAACGCTCCAGCAGCCTCGCTGCCACGTGTATTCAGTGCCCCCATATTTCAAAAGGGCTGTGGGGGGGCTTTAATTAAAGTTCATCAAGTGAGCTTTAGTTAAAGCACCCCCGCTACCATTTTGAAGCGTGGGATGCTGAGTACACAAGACACTGAGGGCATCTTAAATTAGAGCGGTGCTTGGGAGCTGTTCTAAATAAAATGCCCCTCCCTGAGCACATGTATAGACACCCCTCGTGTTTAAGTCCCAGCTCTGGGAAGACTTTGAGGAGGTCACTTAAACCCAGCTTTTTGAAAATACAGATAGGTGCTGTTTCTGAAGTTAGGCTCCTAGGCACACTGAAAATCTGACTGGGTACCTAACTTCAGGGTTAACTGCAGAGTTACCCCTTTGAAATCTGACTCAGCCTCTTTGTGCTATAGCTCCCAGTCTGTGAAGGGAGAGTAATAGCACTGCTTTGCCCCACAGGCCAAGTAGCAAGTTGCATAGGAGGAAGGTCTCATGTGCTATGGTCCCTTATAAATACCTTTCTGGTACAGTATAGCACGGGGTAGGCAACCTATGGTACGCATGCCAAACACAGCACGCAGCATGGTTTTTATTGGCACGCGGGAGATGTGCCCACATTGAGCAGCACATGGCTGCCCAGGAACAGCCTGCTGCTGCTACCGATCGCTGACTTGCCACCGCCGGACCCCAGCTCCAGAACACCCTGACCATGTCGCCAACCCCAGCCAGGTAAGAGCCCCTGGTCCCAACCCTAGCCTGGCACTGGCCCTGGGGCCAGGGGCCGGCCCCACCCCGCCCCGATATACCCCAGCCCCAACCCCGTGCTGCTGGCGATGTGGTACAGGCAGGCCCCAGCTGGCACCACCACCGCCCTGGTGCCCTGTCCCCAGACCTGACCATATCAGTGCCCTGATGGCTCCGGCCTTAACCCCGTGATGCTGGCCACATGCTGCCAGCATCACTGCATCAATGCATCACTGCCTGGGCCGGGGCCATTAGCAGCGTTGGGATGGGGCTGGAGCCACAGACCTGAACGGGCCCTGGCCCCATCCCAGCGCTACAGACAGCCCCAGCCACATATTGTTGGCGGGCCTGGCCCCGGCCCTGGCCCTGGCCCTGGCCCTGGCCCTGGCCAGCACCATTGCCACTGCCATGGCACGGCAGTCAGCAGCACTGGGATGAGGCTGGGGCCCAGGCCTGCAGACCTGCTTGGGCCCTGGCCCCATCCCTGCGCTGTCGGCGGGTCCGGCCACATGCTGCCAGTGGGCCCGGCCCCGGCCAGCACCTCCACCACCGCTGCCTGCTCCAGCCCAGCGCTGCTGCTGGGCCAGGGCCATCTGCAGTGCCAGTATGAGGCTGGGGCCTGGGCCCATGGATGTGTGTGGACCCCGGCCCCATCTCAGTGCTGCTGACGGTCCTGTCCACATGCTGCTGGCGGACCAGGCCCCAGCCCCATTTAGGCGCTGCTGGCAGGCCCAGCCCTGGCCAGCACCTCCACCGCCGCTGCTGGTCCAGGGCCATCGGCAGCACAGGGATGAGGCCAGGGCCTGGGTCAGGGACGTGTGCAGGCCCCAGCCCCATCCCGACACTGCCGGCAAGCCTGGTCCTGGCCATGTGCTGCCAGCGGACCGGGCACCGCCACCGCCTACCCCAGCCCAGCGCCGCTGCTGGGCCAGGGCCATCTGCAGTGCTGGAATGAGGCCAGGGCACAGGCCCACAGACATGTGTGGGCCCTGGCCCCATCTTGGTGCTGCAGATGGTGCCAGCCCCAGCCATGTGCTGCCGGTGGGCCTGGCCACAGCCCTTACCACCGCCGCAGCTGGTCCCAGCCCAGTGCCGCTGCCAGGCCAGGGCCGGGGCTGGGGTTGCGGAGGCCCCGACCCCATCCTGGCACTGCCAACTATCCTGGCCATGTGCTGCTGCTGGCCTCAGCTCGAGCTGCCGGCAGGCCCGGCCTCAGCCCTCGCCGCCGGCCCCAGCCCAGTGCCGCTGCTGGGCCCAGGCTGTTGGCGCATCAGGATGGGGCTGGGACCTGCGCAGGCACTGGCGCTGTCGACAGCCCCGGCAGCCAGCTGGAGCTGGGCTGGGCCCAAGCCCCAGCCGTGGCCACATGCTGCGGGTGGACCCCAGCCCTGCACAGCCCCAGCCTTAGCCCAGTGCTGCGAGAGCCTGGCTGCAGCCCCAGCCCCGTGCTTCTGCGCGGCCCAGCTCCGTGCTGCCAGCAGGCCCTGGCCCCAGCTCCATGCTGCCCACGGCCGGGCTCCAGCCCCCTGTTGCCTTTGGGCTTCAGCCCTGGCACCATGCTGCTGGGTGGCCCTGGCCCCACAGCCCCAGCCCCTCGCTGCC
>NW_017729024.1:894658-904168 GCF_001723915.1 Gavialis gangeticus | reverse complement strand
GGCCCCAATGGGTGCAGTGCCGGCACCTGCTGTCTTCCTACAGCCTGGGGCTGGGAGACAGCCAGGGCTGGGGCGGGGAGGCAGCAGTTGTTTGCCACCTCCCGGCTGCAGCTGGCCCAGGTTCGTGGTAGCTGCTAACAGCCATGGAGTCTGGGCTGCTCCCAGCAGCCAGCTGGGAGGATGGAAACCCTACCGCAAGCAGCCTGGGCTCCGTGGCTATCAGCAGCTACCCAGAACCTGGGCCGACTGCAACTGGGAGGCTACAAACAGCTGCTTCCTCCCAGCCCCAGATCCAGCCCTGGGCTCAAAGGAGGCAGCAGATACAGGCGATGCTCCCCACTGTGCTGCCTTTGCCACCGCTTTTGCAGAGCAGCGTGTGAAACCTGGCATGGCAGGCACAGCGGTGGGCGCAGAAAGCTGCCTGTTGGTCCGAGCTCCCCGCTGCCCTGGACACACTTACCCTGCAGGTGGGGGAAGCAGTGAGGAGCTCAACCCTGTGTGCTGCCCATGCTGCTCCCGTGCACACAGGGGAAGTGTGCCCTGGGCAGTGCAGAGCTTGCAGCAATAGGCAGCTTCCCTGTGTAGCCCCTCTGTGCGCTGCCACTCTGGGTTGCACACGCTGCACTCGGGAGGGCCCAGGGGAGGGCAGCTGGGCTGGGAGTGCAGCGTGTGTGAAGGCAGCGGAGTGGGGAGCATCGCTGGTATCTGCTGCCTCCCTGGAGCCTGGGGCAGGGTCTGGAAGGCAGCTAGGGCCCGGGCTGGGGCGGGGAGGCAGCAGCTGTTTGCAGCCTCCTAACTGCAGCTGGTCCAGGGTCTGGGTAGCTGCTGATAGCCACGGAGCCTGGGCTGGGGGACAAGGGGCAGCAGGCCTGAGGGGCAGGGGCAGCAGGGGTATGAGCAGGACTGGGGGGCAGGGGCTTTGGGTTGGGAGCAAGGGGCACAAGCAGGGCATCCTGCCATGTAGCCCCTGACCTCATTTTGTTTTTCTTGCATGCCAGCACTCCGGCACCTTCCAATGTGGGTTTTTTGGCACTCCAGCCAAAAAATGTTGCCTACCCCTGGTATCACATTTCTGCCCTCAAGTCCTCCTGGAGCTCCTTCAGTGTCAAGGATATCAAAGACCCCTTAATGTTGAATCCTGGCCACTTTTTTCCCCTGAGCAGTTCTGCTGAAGTCAGTGGGGACTTCTTCAAGTTAGCAAAACAAGCAAGAGTTCAGCGAAGGCTGAAGTATTTAGGCAACTGATTCAGTATTAATGGAGTCTGGGCTCTTTGGGGCAGATTTCCATAGTTATTTTAGGCATCTAATTCCTGTTGAGATGCCTAAACTCCCACTGATTTTAAGATAGGAGTCAGCACCTTTTGGGATTTCCCTTAAACTCTGTTGAAAATCCCAATCTGCACAAGTGTCCTGCAGCTAATGATTAATCAGTTGTACATTTTTATTACTATCTATGTTACAAAAGCATCTTCAGGATCCATCCAAAATTTTGGCTCAGTTCTACTGGGTACTGTACACGGATATAGTGGGATCAAGTTCCTACCTTGAAGAGCCTATCGTCTAAGTGGCGAAGCATTATCATTCTTATTTTGCAGACATGTTTGATAGATTGGTATTGTTTGCAATATTCCAGAGTTAAATGTGTTTATGCTACAGTAATATTTTGTGCTTCAGTTTCCCTGACTAGCTTGTACATGGGATAGGAAGAAGTTAACTATGTTTTGGGGCACACTTATGGGAACCTGCCTGTGTACTTTATCAGTGGGGAATAGGCATCAAGAGAATGATAGACAATTTGCATAATACCACTGAATTCAGGCATTAGCACCTCGAGACTCTGTGCTGTTTCTGGTGCCAATTAAGGACTTCAAAGCCTTAGTGCAAGAGACAGTCTTGGAAAAAAGGACTCCCGAGACCAGGCAGAGAAGAAGAAAGGCAAAATGAGAGAAGCCTGAGAGGCTTGGGAGAAAACAGCAGGGGCTGTTACAAAACAAAGATCACTAAGGAGTTAGCCTGGGCTTCAGGTCCCAAGGACTCTGCGTGCTTTAAACTCTAGTAGAGGCATAGCTGTGTCATCCACTTTGTGCACACACTTGAATGCCAAAATAGTATGTGTCAGCATTCCACATCCATTTCCATCATGTCCCTCTTTCCACCTATTTTCCAATTCACTTATGTTCCATACACAAGGTATACCAGTTCCTTTCTTATTGTTGAATTGTTCCTTGGGAGGTATGTGTGTTCACATCTCCCACAAACAACAACATCATTTCAGTTCCTCTATACTCAGTTCCTAGAAAAAAAAAGGCTTACGAGCAGCTTCCAATTAGGCAATGCTGAATATCATCTACTGTTGAGAAACTGAAAAAGTGCACATGGTGTTGGAACCAAATGAAGCATATTATATGAACCAAACAATCCACTTGTTTTGGTGAGAGAAAGCCATGCTATTCTTAACACAATGGCTGTAACATAAGGCACTAAAAAAATATGAGAGAGTAGGAGAGGTAGATGTAAAGGTTCCCCTTTTTGGTTAATTAAGAACTTCAAGGATTGTGAGGTTTGCCACACTCCTTTGTTAATGCAATGGAAATGGAAGTCTTTACATGTCTTTAATGTGCAGTAGCTTTTAAAGGTTCCTATGTAAGAAAGAGAACATAACCTGAATTCACAAAGCAAATGAAACTACAAAAAAGTGCCAGGGTTGATAAAAATGTTATAGGTTTTATTTCTGGGAATGTGCCCATTCTATAAATGCAAATTTACTAGAGATCTTCCCTGTCGATTGTATAATGCACAATAAGAATACAGATAATTTTAATGAACCCTCTCCCCCTTAGCAAATGCCAAGTTAGCTTAAAAAAGGTCACATTCTAAAAAGATTGCTTATCTGTCTGTGACATTCACCTCCAACAATGAGCAGAACACCAGCAGTAACATCGCTTCTAATGTCAGGATATGTGTCTCTGGGCTCTGCAGCATCACTAAGAGCTGTATAGGGGCATAGAGCCATATGTAATGCATACACAGAGCTGTAGCATGGGGGCAGTGGGGGTAGCAAGTAGATGGGGTGCTAATCACAAGGGGTTAATACTACCTGATGGTCATGAAGCACTTCCATTCTTAGAGATGATGAGAATTGACCCATTCTTTCTCTAAATTAAGAAAACAATGGTGCTTTAACACTACAATGGGTCTAAAAGCTTGTATTTAAAGTATAATATAACTGAACACACAGCTATAGGTGCTAAATCTTCCACATTCAGAGTGTGTCTCAGGACCTCTGTGGTTAAAATGGTTCCCGACAATGAGTGGCTGTTTTCGTATAGGCTAGTGGTGTGTTAGGAGGAAGGTGAGTGAGAAGAGAGCCTTGCAGTTTTTTCTCAAAGTGGCACCTCTTTTTCCATTGCTTCACCCTGGAGACCTGCCAGCAAATTGTTTGCTGCTAAGGCAGCCATGGCATTGCGTGTACTGACCGTGGCACTGGCAATATGGGGAAGGACAACTGAAACAGAAAAAAAAACAAAGCCCAGAGGTTACTTCTTTGATACTGAGCTATGCTGTAGGAATTTGAGGGCCTGAGCTATCTGGATGCCTCCAAATGTTACCCTATCACCACTATTCATCACCCAGTCTTCATACAGCAGGGGTCCTCTGAAAGCCTTTGCACAATCCTGCAATCTGATCCTCAGCCAGAGCCTCTTAGAAAAGCAACAGATTCCATGGATTCTGGATACTCTTGTTGTATAGCTCACCTATGGGCTTGCACCTTGCTTAGGACTGTGAGGAAGGGACGCTGCTGGGTTAGCATACTTAAGGGCAGGAGGCTTAGACTGTGTGATGGAGCTGTGGAAATGGGTTCTTCATAGAGGCCTTTTGGACTCCCAGTTGCTTAACTGCTGGAGATTGCAAAAGCTGAGGATGGCAAGGGTACCGTTAAGCCACAGTGGGGCTAAGAAGAGACCTACCAGCTGCCTTTTGACTTGGGGATGTCTGCATGCAAGTCACACCTGTCTCCGATCTGCCTGCCTGCTCTGTTCGTGTGAGCTGGCAGGGGATTGAAATTTACAAGAATCCTGCAGGGTTATAAAAGGATTTCCAAAGTTAAGATGATGTTTTAGTCAAATCCTGCTGGATTCTTAAAAATGTCAATCCCCTGCTGGCTTGCAAGAGCAGAACACGCAAACAGCAGGGGCAGATGGCACTACACACACACAAAACATCCCTCTGCTGAGTGTTGCACACACATGTGGCCCTAGATCAGCCTTGCTCTGGGGCTTAGAAGGGGAGGAAGAGGGAGGAGGTGATGTGTGTGCATGCTTATTATTAGTGCTAGTGTCAGATAACACCTTGGGGAAATTAATTCCCCCACCTGGTTACTGAAATGCCCTTTCACTTGATGTTCTCTCCTCAGATAGGGAGAGAGCAAGGTGTCTTCCATGGTCCAACTAGAATGTAATGTTGCTTCTGGCACTGCCAGGGAGGCTGCCACCATTTACAGCTAACCAGATGTAGACATCTGGCTGCTGGCCACTGTGCTCATTCCATATTGGCCACCAAGCTGCCAGCCTGTGGTAATAACGGCCCGTCTGGGCTGATTTGTAGCAATCAGCTACAAACACGGTTCTGGTTGAAACAACACCTGTCAACACATTTTAGACATAACCTCCTGTTTAGTGTAAATACAGTTCAGCCCCCTTTAAAGACAGGTCAGTGACGATCTGTTTATGCTAACTGTCAAACATGCCCTCTTTTCCTTGCCTATACAGGTTCCTGGGCTCTGGGCTGCATAGCTGTCCAGATGCCAAAGCCCTAAATTCTATACACAAACCACCACATTTTGCAGTTGAATTAGTAGTTAAATGTTTCATGCTCTGATTTACCCCTAAAGGTCTCTCAGTTCTGTTGGCTGAAGAGAAAAAATACAGAATAGAGCACCCTAACACTGGCCAGATAATTAATACATACTTTACCGTAGACTATCTATGGGCCAGAGGCTAGCTCTTGTAGTTCAGCTCAGATGAGGTTCAGACCCTACAGCAATACTGCTGCCCTCACCCTGTATAACAACAAACCTAATGTACATAGAAAAAGAATGGAGAAAATGCTGAGATACTTCACACATACATGAGGCAGTAGAAGCCATTTGTATGACATTGGGCATTTCAGAATTAATATGCAATCAGGTCATTTGAGCTTGTTTTAATGCCTGCACACCAAAGGGCAGAGTTAAAGGGGTGCATTTAACCGTACAACCTTAACATTTTATGAACTGAATTGATTATAGATTTTTAGGCAAGCACAGCCCTGCTGGGCACTGAAATTTATTTCCAAGATTGCTCCTATTCCCTGGCTTAGAAGAGCTGCTAGTTATTCAGGACACATTAAATGGTTCATGGCTTCAGGTGATATATATTGGTATAGCTCTACTGACTCCAGGGGTGGCATACAGATTGATACCTGCTGAGGGTCTGATCTACTGTTTTTTAGTCTAGTTTGCACTGGGGCAAATCTCAACGGTATTTCTTCACTGGAGACAGGGACACCTGCCAAAAGAGGATTTTTAAGACTACAAATATGACTGGAGAAGCAAATGCACTGACACAAACCCATGCCTGATGATGACTAGAGCTGGAAGAAAACTTCCTCTATTGGAAATTGCAGTATTTTGGAGTTCCTTTCATTTTGGATTGAAATGAAAATTCGAAAGTTCAAAATGTACCACAGAACAAAAAGCCCAGAAAAAATACTGACTTGGAAACACTGAAATGTTCCAGTCCAAAAACATCAAACTGTTTTGATAATGCCAAAGCGTTACAAATAGAGCACACAATAGTGAATATTAAATGAATAGAAAAGTAAGATAAATTATATTTGAATATAAATGTAAAAATGAACCGTTTCAGCATTACCAAAATGAAATGAGAAAGGCAAAATGATTCATTTGGCTTTTCTCCCATCAGAAATTCTCTCAAAATAAACACATTCCCCGAAAGTGTTTAATTTCAACAGAAAGGCTTTTTCCAGTGGATATTATTTCACTGCACATTCTCCAAGCAGCTTTCGTAAAAACTGTGTGTTGTAGAAACAAGGCCAAAGCTTGTAATTCCCAAACCACCTTTACAGCCGCTGCTCTTCAGAAGACAGGAGCTGCTTTCAACACACACTCACCGCAGTTTTTAAGTTTAAAAAGAGGATGATCTATAGGCAGAGGCTCAGGCTCTGTGACATCCAGACCAGCAGCTGCAATCTGACCATTGACCAATGCCTGGTACAGGTCATCCTGGTTCACTACGCCACCCCTGTTGGGAAAAGAAGAACAAAGTATCTATCAGTTCCTGGGCATCTTCTGTGTGTTGCTGCTCTAGCAGCTAAGAGCCTTAGTTATCTGGTGAAGGTTTTAACAACAGGATTGGATAGACTTGAAGGCAGCTTTATAATAAACTCTGAGGCCAAGGGCTTACAGTACTGTTCTCTGGCATGAATCATACTGTATTATGTGTGGGATCAGCTTATCTAATGAGACTGAATCCTATTGATGGGATTTTCCTTTATCGTGATGCATCTCTTCCCTTGCCATCAGCATGTTGTCAGATTACACCAGCGTAAGCCTTTTATTTTTAATAATTGCGTTAAAGTTGATTTGATATTATTGAGCTGGGATGTCATTAGAGCCAGGAGTATAAATCTAATCTCCCTCTCTGATCATGTAAGGATTTGTGTCAGGAGTATATGTTCTCCAGTGTGACATCTCTGTGTTTATCTTGCTGAGTACTGGCTGGAAAACATTTATTTTCTCTCCCAGCCTCTCTCACCTGCTGGTGTTGACAAATATGGCAGTATCTTTCATTTGGGAGAAAAGACTTTTGCTGCAGATACCCTGGGTTTCAGGAGTTAAAGCACAACACACAACAATGAAGTCCGAAAGCCTTGCCAGCTCATCCATGGTCACTGTGAAGAACAAAACAGAGACCCTCCAGAGATTTCAAACAAAACCACATATAACGTTGGACAAAGCCTCAGATTTTTCTTGGCACTGAGCTGACCCAAATCCACAAATATTAGACAATTTGTTCCCTAATGCTGGCTCATTTAAACTTCCTGTATGCGCATGTAAACAGTTTCCCCAAATAAAGCTATGTAGTTTGGCATAACGCAGCTTTTCTCAGCTCTTTCATTCCACAGGCTCTTCTACAGGAAGCATGTGCTGCTTGCATTAAGCATATGCACCTTTTGCTTATAATTTCATGTGCAGTCACTGCCTGTGGGTGGGAGCTCAAAATAAGAAAAAGAAATCTGCGGCTCTGACTCCAACCCCAAGCCTGGGACAGAGCCAGAGCCAGAGCCAGAGCCGGAGCCGGAGCTGGAGCTGCAGTAGTTGCCTACCACCTGCCTGGTACTCAAATCCAAGATGAGGATCTTGGATTTGCCCCCATGTTGAATGGGAGAAAACTCTCATCTCAGAGGATGTGGATGCAGGTGGACAGCCCCAGGTGCCTGGGTCTAGCAGGAAACGGAGTCCGGGTGCTGCGCTGCCTCAGCCCCGCTGTGCGGGTGGCAGGATCTGCTGCATGCGGCGTGGCCCATGCTGCTCCCAGCACCTAGGCTGGGTGGGACTGAGGGACCTGCTGTGTGATAGACAAAATCCCTTGGCGGGCCGGATCTGGCCTGTGGGCTGTATTTTGCCCATCCCTGGCTTAGAGCTTTCATTGGGACAGGCTGCTCTAGCCTGTACTTTCCACTGCCTGAGCGTGTTCTGGACCACAGCACCTTTCCACCTTACCAAAGTCTGCTGGGATGCTGGTTGCCACTTCAGGCCTGGCGCTCATGTCAGTGTAGAGGAATCTCTTGACTCCAAATGGCTTTAAACGTGTTGCAACAGCAACCCCTGTAAAGCAAAATTTATAACCCTGAGTTCCTTCTCTTCTGTGCTCATCTGCACTTCTGATCCCCTCTTCCGCAGAAGGGCAGGTCTATTGGGAATGGGAAGCTCAGAGATTTCACTGGGCGAGTTTTCTTCAAATGATCAGTCAGTAAAGGAGGGGCTGTTGTGCCTGATGAGAGAAATAGGTATCCAGCCTCCTAAGCCTATTGGCATTCCCGAGGCCACATGGATCTCAGGACAGCCCCCGTGGCCCAGTATTCAGGGCAAGTTGCCACACACCTACCCCTCAGCCTATGCTCTGAGCAGGTTTGCTAGGTGGGAGGGAGGGGGGAGGAATGGGGGAGTCATTATCCATCACAGTGATAGAGCCAGATTCATTGAACCAGTTTTGACCAGCTCTAATTCATGTTGCTATGTTTTGTCTTTTTTTTTGTCAATTTGGTTTTTCACCAAAGAATCAAAATGCAGAAATTTTTGGCCGGTTTTATATGAAAGCTGTACAAAAATGTCTCTGGGGATATTGCAACTCACCTATTCTTCCCAGTCCGAGAATCCCCACGGTGCTGTCTGTCAGGCCATGTCCACACATCCAGAGCGGTTTCCAGGTCCCCCAGCCACCGCTTAAAAATGACATGTGAAGCTACTTCAGGCACATGCTGTACAACACTAGCACTTTAGAAAGTGGAGACTGTTCCTGTTTAGCTCAGGTTAATCATTTTATAGCAGAGGTTCCCAACCACAGGGCCACAAAGGCTGGGCTGCCAGGTCATAGCATGAACCCCCCACTCGGGCCCCTGTCTGTCCGCCCGGGCAAGCGGCTTCCATCGCTGGCAGTCACATGCAGGGTTAAAGCTGTGCATTCCCTCTTGCTCCAGCCCAGGCCCTGGCCCTGGTCCTGGACTCAGGCACTGCGCACCCCCCTGGCTGGGCAGTGCCTCTGACCCCGGCTGCCAACTGTGCCCCGCTCCCTCCTCACTGAACAGGTTTGGCACAAGCAGCTGCTGCCACTGCCTCAATCACCCCCAAAGTGGTGCCCCCCACTGTGCCCCTCCACATGTTGCCTATGCCCTCTCTGCTCCCAGTTGCATTGCTTATACCCCTCCCCCCGCATACACTTACCTGCAGGAAGCTGTGTCTCCACCATGCTGCCTAGCTGTATTGCCAGTTTTTCCACAGGAAATGGAAAATCCAGATCCCTGATTATATGTCATTGTTGATATCTCCTTTTATTTGTCTCCCTTGGAGGAAAGCTGACAGCCTTTCCTCAGTCTTCACAACCCATTGTCCTAATTGTTGTTGTTCGCCAATCTGCACCACCCCCTTAATTCTGGTATAGGCTTCCTGACATGAACTGAGTGCAGAATTCAGGTAAGGGCTTAACCAGGACTAATTTTAGTATGATGGTATTTTACATTCTGTAATTGGTTCTCCTTCTCCATCTCTTGGGTGCTGTAGTAGCACCAGGTAGGTGGCCCCTTCAGGCAACAGCACATCCACTTTCAGCTACATCCATCCTAGAGACTATGGGAGTTTATACATGTGCTCCAGGAGAGTGTGTGTGTGGGGGGGGGGGGGGGTTTTTAATAGGGGGGCGCTTGGGGGCCTTTTTAAAAAAAGCCGCGGGG
>NW_017729024.1:883968-894555 GCF_001723915.1 Gavialis gangeticus | reverse complement strand
GTGTGGGGGGGGGGTGCTTTAATTAGAGGGGCTCTGAGAGTCACTTTAATTAAAGTGCCTGGAGTGTCCCTACGCTTAAAAATGGTGGTGGGGTGCTTTAACTAAAGTTCATCGAATGAGCTTTAGTTAAAATGCCCCTGCCACCATTTTTAAGCATGGGCATGCTGATACATGAGATGCTGGAGTCTGCTGGAACGTGGTAATTAACACGCTCCAGCAGACTCAATCAAACTTGCTCCAATGTGCTGTAATTATATCGCACTGGAGCAGATTTGATGCTCATGTATAGATGGCTTATAATAGCAGGTGAGTGGGAAGTAAAAGTCAGTGCACTCTGACCAAGCAAGGGGTCAAGTTTCCAGTTGGAGAGCCCAGTGGTGAACAACTCTCACCAGGGTGCCAGACAGTCTGCTGGGACAGGGATTTTGCTGGAGCAGAGCCTTGGAGGTCTGCAAAGCATGGCAGAGGGACCAAGAGGAGGTGGGACTGAGACAGCAGACTGACATGGTACAAGCTGGAGAACTAGCCATCAGCCCTCACATCCTGTTTGCAATCATGTCAAGGTCAATAGCCTGAGTGGGTATAGCTAATGAAACCTGGTTAGATATGCAAGAAGTCCAAACTATTCCTCCCTTGATGTATTAATTTGAATTTAATCTGTGGCCTATTTGCCTGCCTTGGTTAGGTCCTTTTGAAGTTTACTCACTGTTCTCCAGACTGTCATAAGCAGGGATCTGAGTTTTCCATTCACCACGGAAAAACCTGGATTTTCTCTTTTTAAAGGGTTGGGGAGTGAGGGGTACCAGGGTGGATGGGTGTGCTGCAGCAGGGCTGGAGGAATGAGGGGCTGTGGGTGGGGAGTGAGGGGTACCGGCAGGCCCAGGGGACTGTGAATTGGGAGTCAGGGGCATCTGCAGGACTGTGGGGGCTGTTACTTGGGAGTGATGTGCAATGGCATGGGCAGGGGCAGGGCACCGGCATATCCAGGCTGCTCAGCACCACATAGTGTGGTGGGGGGGAGGGGGTGGGAAGGCAGCCTCAGCTGGACCCATGTCTTGGTGAGTGAAGGGGGTAGGGGGAGCTCTGATTTTCTATCACAAAAAACCCAAAATCAAACACCAAAATATATAGGTATTTAGGATTTATTTTATTATAATGATTGAGGCACTGGTAGGCTTTCAAATTGCTTTAAAATTCTCTCTATATAAATAACACATTGTGTTCAACTGATACCTATATATATTGTGGCATTTCATTTTAATTGTGGAAAAATGTGGAGTTTGGGTTTTTGAATCAGAGAATTTGGGATTTTTTCTTAAATCAGAGAATTTATGATTTTAAACAGAGGAAACCAGGTTCCCTGCTCATAAGTCATTTTATATTATTTCCAGCGGTTGCCACTTTACTGCCTGTAGTCACCCTCCAGATCAAATAAATAAATCAAATGTTTGTTCTCAACAAAATCTGTTGTTATTGTTACACAACAATGAAAAGTATAAAATCCTTTTATTTTTGTTTTTCTGTCTCCTTGCCAGTTACTAATCCCAATCAGTGGTTTGCCTTTTAACCCAAGACTACTTCATTTTTTTAGGCCCCCTCTACACGTCACAGGCATTGCACAATTATCTGGTTATTACCTGGAGTCGAGCTATATATGCAAAGTAGGTATCACACAATGAAAAGCTCAACCAGCTATAAAGTTAGACCTCAAAAATGTATACTAACTCTATAGCTGCTTGCTATCGAGCTTTAGTTTAAGTGTGTAACAGGCTCTCCCCTGCTGCTGGGAGCCATGCTGGCTGATGGGGCTCCCAGGCACAGGGGTGTACCATGCCCAGTGAAAAACCCCCAAACCCTAGGAGTCACGACAGATATGATTCCCAAGGTCTGGGGGCTTCACGCACCCCCAGGTGGGGAGATCACCGCAGCAGGGATCCTCCAGCCCTGAGGGTGCATGGGGAGTCCTCATGGCTGGGAGCCCCTCAACTGGGGTGTGTGAGACTCGCAGCTGTGGGGGCTTGCGTCTTGCCACTGCAGGGGGAGCCTGGGATACGAAGGCTGCTTCTGCACCAGCAATAAGGTGTGATGGGATCTAATGCACAATTCCACAATCACGTTGTGGCAGGCTGCCCACAGGCCACATGCCTCTGGGGCTGTTGCGCAGCCACAGGCAGTAAGCAAGTGATTGCAAGCTTGTTCTGCAGGACTGAACCAGTTGGTGACAATAACTGGCTGGCTCCACAGGAACTGAGCAGATCCTGGAGAGGTAAGCAGAGGAGACAAGAGCTTGTGGGGCTGGAGGTGGAGGCCTGAGCCAGGCATTCTCCCTGCATCTGAGAGAGCACGTGCAGAGGAACTGATCAGAGAGACTGTTTGGACAAGAGGTTGGAAGTGCTGGAGTGACACTGACCGAGAGGGAGAGAGCAGGCAAGTGGCGGCATAACCCCACCTGAAAACTCTCTTGGCGTCTGTGTTTGTGTTAACTCCTGCTGGGAGGGAGTTCGCCCCTTCTCACACATGTGGCATGCCAGGAAGTGCGACTGTGTTGGATCATGCATTAGATCCCATTGTGCCTTCACCTACATTAGTCACTTCTTGTGAAGGATTTCAGCAAAGGCTTTTTGAAAGGTCAAATGCACTATTTTGATGTATCCTTTCACTTCTTTATTGACACACTCAGATTTTTCATAAGTCTATGACACTGGATTTCTTTTTGGCAGAGATGGGGCAAGGAGCTGGCTTTTGCTTTCCTTTCCTTTTCGTTCATCTTGTGTTTTTTCTTAGACTTTGTGTCTTGTTCAGTGCAAGGGAGGGAAACTCTCATCTCCTGCCCATTGACATGATAACATCTTCCTCAAGCACTTCTTCAAATCTCCATTTTTTTTTCTTACTCATTTATTCAACAGCACATTAGTCTCTCACTTTCTATCAGTGGACTCACCCTAAACAGTTTTTGCTGCCTACCTTGAATAGAGAAAGGTTTAAAGAAAATTACGTCTTAGCTTTCTCCGCAGCCTCTAACAGTCGACGAGATGTTGCCAGAAGAAGTGCAACCGTGAGTTCAGCAACTGCTTCTGTCAAGACATCCGGAGTGTATCCTAATCTGATTCCTCTGTATCAAGACAAAAAATATTCAGATGCATCATTAGCAGGGTTTCCACAATGCATGAGTGACTGAACTAAAGCTATCCCTGGACCATCTCCACCTGAAGACTATCCTATTCCACCTATTATGGACATAAATAGACTTAAGCATGAGCAGAATATAGTCTCAAAGCTCATCTCGTCCTTGGCTGTCCTGGTAGGACTGTCAAAAAGGGTGGTTATGGCAGTGAATGAAGTCAGGGACAGATCCAGAGGCAGGTGCAGTAGCATGGTCACACACCCATTTCAGACCACACTGTGGAAGCAGCAGACAGGAACTTTTAAATCTGGGATCAGGTAAGAATTCCCTCTCCTGCCCTTCCCCTCCACGCTCAGTGGCATATCCCTTCCCATACTATTCCTTTTTGCCACCTGCTATTGCCCTGTCCCCCATGGTGCCCCCTGCCAGCCCAAGAGTAGAGTTGGGGAGGGTGAACTCACCTGCTGGTGCTGCTACTGGTGCTGTTGTCCCTGCCTGAGCCTGGCTTCCTGCACAGCCCAGCTGGGGTATAGCATCCCCCTCTCCTCCCAACCCTGAGTCAGCTAGGGATAGTTGCAGTAGCTGGGCGGGTGAGCGGGGTGGGAATGGAAGTGGAGTTGCAGCTGAGCACAGAGGAAAAGGATGGGGTGCCAAGAGCTGCAGGGGTGGGATTCTTACCTGATTCAGGGACTTAAAAAAGACCAAAAAACAAACCCTGGCTGCTCCTCCTGCAATGTGGCCTGTCCATCACAGAGAGGTGAGGGAGCTGCATGTGGGAGTGTAGCCACCCCTGCAGTGTCGGTCACTGCTCCTATGCCTCCTTTTACGAAGTCCTGGATTTGCCCATGGAAGACGCTAGTGCTGGCTAAAGCTTCTCAGATCTCCGCTATATCCTTTTTCTTCCCCAGGGGCGCACAATGCTTCTCACAATGTAGAGAAAACAGGGCTACACCTATGCTGTAAACTCACCTTCCCCAGTAGCCAGCTGTGACCTCCAACACATGGTAGTGCTATGTGCCAGCTGGTCCCTAGCGATATAGCCCCATCTGCACAGAGCTAGAAATGGGCTAGTGTGGGGGTGGGCTAACTGGCACAGTCACTCAGCATGGCTAATTAGCCTACCCAAAGTTGTATGAACCTGGCAGCAGTAAGCTTATTGTGCAGACCTTGCCTCAAGCTCCATTACAGCAGCTGGGAGCTCCATTGCCTGGCAAGAGACACAGCTTTTACAGTATCCCCATTCTTCAGCCCTTAAGGAGAAAGGGGAAGGGTTTCCTGCATTTGTAGACCTTGTGGTTAAAGTCAGCAGTTTTCCTTACCTCTTCTTCAGTTCCTGCAGAGAAATGTGGTCATATCCCACGGACATAGTGCTAACCACTTTCAGACTGGGCCCTGTCATTTGCAGAGAGAACAAGCTGTCATAACTCACATACTGAAGGCCTCACCTGAACAGGGGCTGCTCCATGCTGATGGGGATCAGGACTGATAGGCGATGGCACATACCTAGCTGCCTTCAATTGCTCCTTCTGGAAATGCCCAGTACTGAACTGTCACTAATCTCATACCCTCTGTCTCCTTGATGCTCTGCAGATGGAGACTTCCTCCCCTTCCCTTCTTGTCACATGTGCAGGGTGAACATCAGTGTGTGAATCCCATTTCCCTCAGTGACTTCAGAGTCCATTATAATCTTCCTGATATTTGCTAACCCTTGCACGTCATGGGTGATAATGACCTTATTTAGCAAGCCTTTTGTCCATATTCTATTTGACTTTGCTGTGTGGGCTTCTGTCTCAGAGGCCTAAAGAAGGGTATTATGATACCTGAAAGCTTGCCTATGTCTATAGCAACCATACAGTTGGTCTAGTAAAAGACATCACCCACAAGAATTCTTGCCAGTTTTCCTTTAACAACTGGACCAACTGGTGATAAAAGCAAACGCCCCTTTGATGGGCTTGCTTCTTGATCTCACAGCGTTGCATTAAAGAGGCATCTTTTCATCCACTGTTGTTGGGTTTTTTGTTTTTTTTTAATCATTGTCAACACAAGTAGAGCCAGAGCAAGAAGATCAAGCAGTAGAACCCCCATGCAGCCCTAATGCAAACTGGGGAAAGGGCCCTCCAAAGAGTCAGCAATCTAAAAAACTTGCTCCAGCATAGATGCCTTGTTAGTGGCTCACATTGGAGCGGGGAAGCAGAAGCCCCTACTCCAAGTGCTGGGCCTTCACTCCACCTGTAAATAAGGAATAGTGAAAAGTGTCAGCAGGCTAGCATACCTACATATGACTGTGAGATTTTGGGGGCTGGGGAAGTGGAGGACATCTTACTTTCTGCTGGTTCTTCCAGCCCAGCAGTACTAAAGTACCTCTAAAATATCCACTTTCATACCAGCTGCATCCAAGACTTCAGCATCTATCTTCTCTGTCAGGAGACAGTACAAGCCCTGGATCCCAGCAACCTTCTTGAGAAGTTCTGAGCGTGGCACTGGGTCTTCTGAATCCCATTGCTCAATGTGGCATCTGCAAGAGGTACGATAGTGGAGTGGATCAAGGTCAGCATTGTGGGGTGGTGGGGGGTAAGCAATTAGAGCCAACTCATTTCTTTAGGCAGCAAAGTCTGCTTGGTTCAGGGTCAGAGTAAAATGAAAAAAAACCCAGTTTGAATGTGAAATTGCATAATAAGAAATCATCCACAAACTGGACTGTGTTAAGTACAGTTTAAGTAGGGTTAAACTCATCTTATCTCATTACCTGGATTAGCTTTTTTGACCTCCTTTGTTCCTACCGGTTTACTGCTCACTTACTTTTCTTTCCTAGCACTGCCCCACCTCCCTCCTATCTTGCTCTCTGCCATGCTTTGCCTTTTGTATTCTAATTTCTCTTTCTTCATACTCTGCTTTCTGTACATCCTTTTACAGAATCTAATGATGAGCCTATCTTATTCAGTTAGTGTATAAGAGTGCGTACACTGCCTTCTGACTGACTTCAGACTAACATGGCTAACTACCTCCCACAGTGTCAGACTAGCTATTGTGTGGGAAGAATCGGGGCTAATCTCCTAATACCACCCCCTTGAGCGAGGAGGTGGCCAGGCAGGGGGTAGGAACAGACCTGGCTACTCCTCCTTATGTGACTGCTAGAGCAGCTCCCTGGGGACATGGGGTGGAAGAGAGTAAGCAGTTCCATGAAATGGGGTAACCCCCCTCCTCCCCTGATTCAGGGGGGTTCACAGGGGGGAAATAATTGGGCATGTCTACACTGCCTCCGCAGGGAGCCTGAGAGCACTGTTGAGAAACAGTCAGTCCTGCCCAGAATGCACCAAAGCAGTATAGCCAAATAGCACAGCCCTAAGCACATGCCCAAAGACCTGTTCGGGCTCTTTCTCAGGCATCCCTGGCAGCATATACTTGGGGCTGGGCCAAACCAGCGGACTACCTGATTTCTGGGCTTCAACATGAGTGGGAGTGAGCAATAGGTGTGCTTTGCAGTGTTGCTCCTTGCCTCACTGCATGGCAGCATGAATATACTCTTGAGCCCTAGTTTTTCCTTCAGGCAGCTCTTGAGACAGGGCCATTGGGCTGCAAAGTTTGGATGTAGCCCTTAGAGAATATAAAGTGCTGTGAATGCTCAGTAGCTATTCATTGTGTGGTATTTGCGAGTCACTTCTATTCCTCTGTTGAGGGGCAGATCCAGGGCAGGTGTAGTGGTACAGTCACGCCCCCTTTAATTCCTGGTCCACCCAAAGTTTAAAAGCAACTTCCTGGCACAGCAGCAGCATTTCTAGTCAAGCAGCAGTGAGGGACTCAGTTGACTTCATGGCTTATAATAAGCTGCCTGATTCCTTCTAAACTCTTCCTTCCATAGGTGCTAAGGAACCTTTTAAGGAAGTTTTAATGTTTCACTAATTAAGCTATTCTTTCTTCAGCAGTTCTGGTATTTTCTAGTTGCTCTTGGTAATGTAACTAAGTCCTATTTCACCCCCCTGCAGACTGTTTTTAACGCTAGTGTGAAGAGATGTTGACTAATGCCGGAGGGATCAAGAACGAGGGAGTGACAGAAGAGGTGAAAAAAGGAGAACACCGCTTCCGGAGCAGCTGTCTCTTCAAGATCGAATGGCTGAGAGGAGGGCGCGGCAGCGTGTTTACCGAGTCTCCAGGGATAAAAAAAAGAGGATGGAAAGAAGCCTGCAGGGGTGAAAAAGACACCTGAAGACCAATCCTATGAGCAATAAGTAGCTTGATTGAGCCACATTGAGTCGGGAGTGGATGGAGAAGAAGTTTCATCTCCAGGAAGAGGCTCGGAGTGGTGCGGGAATGTCAGCTGAAGCAGCAGTGAGATAAAAGAGGGCAGTTACCTTCCAGGATATACACAAAAGAGTGTTTATTGTTTTCTTGTTTGTGTTGGGACATTTTGTAAAGTTAATCGGAGTTTTAGAGAACTTCATGATTGAGAGAGACTGAGTGACGGTTATTCCATCACCATGAAGAAGCAGAACTACCTGGAGAAATCTGGTAAGATAAGATCTTTCCTGGAGACAGTGTGTCCTGTACAAAGAAAAGAAAAGGAATGAATAATTTAATTGTTAAGTTTCAGTTAATTTATACTGTATATTATGTAACAGTGGAGTGAGCCAACTGAAGATTTACAAAGTCAAAAGTTAAGATACACCCAAAAAGCATACAATAACCACAGTCTGTTTAACTGTGAGTTGGTTATAAATGTAAAAAGAAAATAAAGAAAAGTGATTAACCCAAAGCAAACTGTGCTTCCATAATTGTCTTTAATCTCAGGTGTCATCAGGAAGAGATTCGATAGAGATTGTGAACCAGTAAATCCATATGTAGATTGTCGTTGCATGACTGCGGTAGAAAATAAATAACACCTCCCGACTAATAACATCAAGAAATAATCAAGACGTGGCAGGAGAGAGAGTCAGAATATATTGCAAAGGTTCAAACTTTGGCAATCACAAAAAAAAGAGCTAAAAAGCAAACATAAGCAGAATCTCCACAGCTAGCTAGAAACATTAACTCAGATGTGGAAAGTTTAACTCGGGTGAACATTAACTCAGGTGTAGAAATAACTTTCAGTGAAGCATTGGATGTACTGTCAAGATGCTCAAAGAGGGTAGATTTTGTTTTATGAATCGGAATGATGTACATTTAACTCTAATGACTACAGGACTAAAGAAACAATAACTTCTGAGTATTTTTGCCTAGTTTATTGTGGTTTTAATACATAATATAGCAAACTATATATAGCAAATAAATGCACATTCCAATAAAGTAATACCTATTTTGCTTCAATCTTAAAATGAATAACATAACTGTAAGTCCCTAGCATATTAGTAAAGCTTCTAGTTTCTTTTTACCTGAAGAAAAACATGTTATGTTATATACAGTGATGCACAACACCATCTGCACCCCACTTTTCAAAACTCTAGATCTGTCCATGTCTCGATTCATAAAGGATCACAATATTTTCATACACAAATTCAAACACAAACATATGGATTTATTCTAGGTCTGAACCACAAATGAGGCAACTTTTGAAGAGTTGGCATGACCACTACACTGTCTGCTGTCAAATCTTGAATGGATCTCAACCAGTGTGCTTCCTAATGTTCATCTGTAAGCAATCCCACAGTCGCTCTGGGTTGGCTATTTTCAGATACACGGGTGTGAATACAGAATAAATCCACTGATTGCCTTTCCAGATTACTCAGTGAGCACGTTTACACATGCATTTGATTACTGACTGAGCACGTCTACACATGCATTTGATCCAAGATCAGTTTACTTGCAAGTTAACATTCCCAGGCAGGCAGCTAAACATGCAGGGACTTGGCAGCAGATTTGTTGCTCTTAGCAGCAAACTGGTGCCACTTCCTGCAGCCCTGAAATGGGCCCCTGCCCCCACTGAGGGGAGCTCGAGGCTCCAGCTGCAGCTGCCAGCAGCTGGCAGCCCTCTAGCCACTTCCCTGGCCAGGAGCAGCATTACAGTGCAAGGCAGCATGCTGCAACTCTCTCTTCACCATCTCTGCCTCCATATGCTATGGCTGCTCCAGCTGCTGCCCCTAGCAGCCAGCACCCTGGGCTCCTGCTGGCCACTGTGCTGGCCCACCACAGCCATCTGGGTCCTCCCAGCTCCCCCCATGCACATTGATTGCCTACCTGGCCACAGTGCACCATCCCAGGGCCGCTGCTGTGGTGCACCTGCTGCCTGTAACCTGTCTGGCTGAAGAAGGGCAGTGGCTGGAAGCATTCAGGATGAGTTAGGCCACCTTCCAGGACCTACTGGAGCAGCTCCAGCCATACCTTGAGTGACAGGATACTGCCATGTGGCTGCCCATCCCTTTAGACACCTGGCTGGCCCTCACCCTGCTCATGCTGGCCATGCCTGCCAGTCTCTGCTATGTGGGTCATCTTTTTGGGGTGGGCAAGGCCACTGCCAGAGAAGCCATCCTGGAGGTGTGCCGTGCCCTCCAGGACAAGCTTGGGCACATGGTGCTGTATGTGCATGACCCCCTGGTAGTGGTGGTAGGGTTCTGTGCCCTGGGATTCCCCCAGTGCATCGAGGCCCTGGACAGGACTCACATCCCCATCACCTACTACAGATGGAGGGGCTTTCACTCCATGGTGCAGCAGACTGTTGAAATGATGGCTATTTCCTTTCCCTCTAGGGCCATGCACCCAAGGAAGAAGCACCCCGGCAGGTGCCCTCCATTGCAGAGTGGCAGACGGTCACCTCCAGAACCAGGGCTGCTCGCAGCAAAGCAGTACCAGTTCCTCCAGTTAGGCTGGAGAACAGGTACGAGGCCCTGGTGACACTTGAGGAGAAGGAAGGAGAGGAGGCAACCGGAGAGGAGGCAACTCCACACTCTCCACGCTCCGAACAGGCCGAAGGAGCTAAGCAGTCCTGGAGGAGGAAATGTCGAGTGACTGTCATAGGTGACTCCATCCTGAGAGGTACAGAGGGCCCCATCTGTCACCAGGACCCCTCAACACACAAAGTCTACTGCCTGCCCAGAGCAAAGATTCAGGACATGACAGGGATGATCCAGGCCATGATCCAGCCCACCGATTACTACCCCATGGTCCTAATCCATGTGGGTACTAATGATGCAGCCAGGAGAAGCCCTGATCACCTGATGGCGGACTACCACGCTCTGGGGGGACGTGCTGAGGGAGATAGGTGCACAGGTGGTATTCTCTTCTGTCCTACCAGTGAGCGGACATGGAAGATGACATGAGACATGCATCACAGAGACCAACTGGCAGCTTCGGGAATGGTGTCTTGAGGCAGGCTTTGGCTTCCTAGACGACCCGTACATCGCGATGACAGACATGCTTGGGTGGGATGGGCTTCACCTTTCCCCCAAAGGTGTGTTCTCTTCTAGGTTGGCGGATCTCCTCCAGTCAGCTTTAACTAGGCTTGTTGGGGGAAGGGGAAGATGAGGGTGGAGGAA
>NW_017729024.1:880314-881048 GCF_001723915.1 Gavialis gangeticus | reverse complement strand
AGGGGGTCAGACTTGATGATCTGCTCAGATCCCTTCTGATGCTACCAACTATGAAACTACCATGGTGCCTTCATGCACATGAGTGCTGGGTGGGTGGGTGAGGGGCCATTTCCCCCCCACCCCGCACTCAGCATGAGCTTGTAACCTGTCCCTGCTTCCAGCCTGGGCCCCGCGCCAGCTCTGGGCTCGCTTGTGGAGCTGTGTGTGGTGGCAGCAGCTGCGGTCCCCACCCCCACTGCTTTTTGCGCCGGGCAGTGTTTGCCACCGCCCCCTCTGGGCTGCTCAGCGCGCGAACTCTGGGCGGGCAGCAGCATCAAACACTGCATGGCGTGGCAAGTGGAGTGGCTGCAGCTACTGCTGCCATATGCAGCCCCAACAAGCAAGCCTGGAGCTGGCGCAGGGCCCAGGCTGGCAGTGGGGGCAGGTTACAAGCTGGTGCTGAGTGTGGGGGGGGCGGGGGAAAAGGCCCCTCACCCACCCCATGGCTGGTGCCCCACATTACAACTGCTCACAGCCCACTTGGGCTGCCTGTGCCTGCTCAGGACAGCCCCATGCGGGCTGCGAGTGGCTGCAACAGGGAGTGCCGGCCACGGGGTGGGCGAGGGGCTGCTTTTCCTCATGCTCAGCTTTTCCCTGGGCTCCTTCCCTGCCAGCAAGCATGGGGTCGGGGCTGCATGCTGCTCCCCACCTGTACTGTGGGGCTGGGGGGGGCACTGGGAGCCAGCGGGAGCATG
>NW_017729024.1:875581-879445 GCF_001723915.1 Gavialis gangeticus | reverse complement strand
CAAGCTGGTGCTGAGTGTGGGGGGGGCGGGGGAAAAGGCCCCTCACCCACCCCATGGCTGGTGCCCCACATTACAACTGCTCACAGCCCACTTGGGCTGCCTGTGCCTGCTCAGGACAGCCCCATGCGGGCTGCGAGTGGCTGCAACAGGGAGTGCCGGCCACGGGGTGGGCGAGGGGCTGCTTTTCCTCATGCTCAGCTTTTCCCTGGGCTCCTTCCCTGCCAGCAAGCATGGGGTCGGGGCTGCATGCTGCTCCCCACCTGTACTGTGGGGCTGGGGGGGGCACTGGGAGCCAGCGGGAGCATGAGGCCTGCACCAGTATGTCCTGGGGCCAGCACCGGTGGGGCCCAGAGCAGGGTGGCAGGGGTACAGGGACCTGGCTGGCAGGGGCTCTATGGAGCCGGGCGAGCTCCCCCCTCTCCCTGCTGGTGCAGCTCAACCCAGCTCCACAGACCCCTGCCAGCCTGCACCCTGCTCTGGGTCCCACCGGTGCTGGCCCTGGAACATTGGTCCCAAGACATTGGGACATTGGTCACAAGATGGTGACCAGGGAGCGGGGCACGTGTCAAGTGGTGGGGCTACCCATGCAGCCCTCGAGAGCTTGCCAAAACTGGGTAAACGGCTCTCTGCCCAAAATAATTGCCTGCCCCTGGCCTAGGTACTGGCAGGCCTGGCTGCAGCCTGCAACACCCTGTAGCACACTGCAGCACTCTGAAGGCCTGGATGGTGCAGGCCTGGCAGCAAGGCAGCACTGTGGTACCAGGCAGTGATGCCGGGGGTGCAGGCAGGCTGGCACAGGTAGGCTAAGGCCTGCCCAGGGGGACACAGGGGCCTGGAGTGCCCTCATGCTCCCTGCATGTGTGTCCCTGGGCTCAAAATGCCTGCAGCCTTTTAAAGGGCCTGAGGCAGGGGCTGGCATAGAGGCAGCCCAGCTCTGGGGCAGGAGAGGCTCCTAGCCCAGAGCCCTGGGGCTAGCTTCAGGCTGGCCCTCTAGTGGCAGTGCTGACTGGGAGCAAATTTGCTCCTGGTTGACATCTACACGTACATTACTGTGCAGTAAATAATTGTGAGTAAATTTGCTACCTTCGTTTTGCAGATAGCAAATTTACTCTCAAGTAGTGTCATTTATTGTGTAGCAAGCATGCGCATGTGTAGATGTGCATGCTTGCTGCACAGTAAATTACACTACTGTGCAGTTAAGCATCTCATGTAGACATGCCTAGTACCATTAAAGGTAGAGTTGTCCTCTTTGGGCTGAAAGAGAGGATCCATTCAAGTGGAAAAGGTGTGAGGAAAGCCATGTCTCTTGCAGATCTAACACTTCCAGCACCTGTTTATCTGGAGCTACCTGTCCTTGCCTTATCCAGGTGCTGTGGAAGATCTTACATTAATGTATACACCAGTTATAGTAATGTCTTGACCAGATAATCTCAAAATACTTTACAGAAGTGAGTTGGAGCTATGCCCAGGAAGATGCTAAAGCAGGGGTGGACAATTTTATTTCATCTGGAGGGCCACTTAACAAGTTTTGGGGAGTTATCGAGGGCCGTAAGGGTAGCCCCAACCCTTGATAGGTGCCCTGCACCCTGGTCACCATTTTGGGTCTGAAAGTCTCACCCCTAACCCCTGACCTTTGCCACCAGAAGTCCCTCCATTTGCCCCTGGACGTACTCCTTTTGGGAGGGGGGAGGGGCACTTACCATCTTGGAACCAGAAAAAAATCATATACTAAAACTTAGACATCTATAAAATACTTTAATTTTATTTCCAAAAATATTTTTGTCCTGATTTATGTGTATTTGCATAGTGTATATAGAGATGATTGCATAATAGCTCAAAATAAAGTCTTACACTTGTATATTGTGTATGCAGGGTGTGGTTGGGGAGTGGATGTGTATGTGTGTTTGGGGTGTGGGTGTGAGTGTGCCTGGGTGTGCAGTTTGTGCTGGTGTGTGGAGGGCTGTGGGTGAGGGTGTGTGTGTGTGTTTAAGGTTTATGGGGGGTGTGGATGTGTGCACAGGAGAGTGTATGGAGGGTATGTGGGGGCTGTGGAGGGGTGTGTGGGTGTGTATAAGGTTTTTGGGGGATGTGTGTGAGGCTGGTGTGTGTGTGTGTGTGTGGGAGGGTGTAGGGTGTGTGTGCGGTTTGTGGGTTTGTATGTGGGTGGGTATGGGGTTTAAATCATAAAAATTATAGAAAATGAGGGTTGGAAGGGACCTCAGGAGGTCATCTAGTTCAACGCCCTGCTCAAAGCAGGACCCTCCCCAACTAGATCTTCTCAACCAAAGCTTTGTCTAGCTGGGTCTTGAAAACCTCCAAGGATGGAGATTCTACCACCTTTCTGTTCCAGTGTTTTATTACCCTCCTAGTGAGAAAATTCTTCCTAATATCAATGCAGCCCAGTATGCTATTAGCCTTCTTGGCAACAAAGGCACACTGCTGACTCATATCCAGCTTATTGTTCATTGTAACCTCCAGGTCCTTTTCTGCAGAGTTGCTGCTTAGCCAGTCAGCCCCCAGCCTGTACCAGTGCAGGACTTTGCATGTGTCCTTGTTGAACTTCATGATATTCCTTTTGGATCAATCCTCCAATTTGTCCAGGTTACTCTGAATCCTAGCCCTACCCTCCAGCATATCTACTACTCCTCACAGCTTGGTGTTATCTGCAGACTTGCTGAGGGTGCACTCCATCCCATCTTCCAGGTTGCTGATGAAGACATTGGACAAAACTGGCCCCAGGACCAACCCCTGGGGCACTCCACTTGATATCGGCTGCCAACTAGATATCGAGCCGTTCATAGATTTCATAGATTTCATGGATACCAGGGCTGGAAGGGACCCCGGAGGGTCAGAGTCCAGCGCTCTGCCCCAGGGGCAGGAAGTCAGCAGGGGTCATAGGATCCCAGCAAGATAAACACCCAAATGTCTCTTGAAGGCGTTCAAAGTGGGTGCTTGAACCACCTCCAGCAGCAGTCTATTCCAAACTGTGGGGGCTCGGACAGTAAAGAAGTTCTTTCTTATGTCCAGCCTGAAACAGTCATAGAGGAGTTTGTGACCAATGGACCTTGTCATCCCTTGGGGTGCTCTGGTGAACAAACGTTCCCCCAGATCCTGATGAGCATCCCTGATAAATTTGTAGGTGGCCATCAGATTACCCCTGAGCCTGTGCTTTTCCAGGCTGAAGAGTCCCATGGCTCTCAGCTTCTCACCATAAGGTCTGTTTTCCTGACCTCTGATCATGCGCGTGGCTCTTCTCTGCACTCTCTCAAGCTTCTCCACAGTGAAGCTTCCAGTCTTCAGGCACTTCACCAGAGCACCAGGAGTTCTTGAAGATCCGTGCCAGGGGCCGAGCTATGATGCTTGCCAGCTCCTTGAGTACTCTCAGGTGTAAAATATCAGGGACATCTAACTTGAAGGAATCTAGCCTGTCAAAATTGTTCCTTGATGAGGTCAGCATTAATGGAAGGTAAGGAATCTCCTTCACCCAGGCCTCCCTGACCCGTAGTGGGCAGGGGCGTCCCATGGGACTGGTGAAAAACTGACGCGAAGTACCCATTTAGCAAGTTTGCTTTTTCCTGGGCATTGGTTGTCAGTTGTCCCATCTGGTTTAGCAGTGGTCCAATGTTGCCCTTGCTTTTCCTCCGGCTCCCCACATATCTAAAAAAGGACTTTTTATTGTCCTTGATATTTGTAGCTAGCTGGAGTTCCATCGCAGCCTTGGCTTTCCTGGTTTGCTCTTTGCAGGTCCAGACCAATGCAGAGTATTCCTCCTTGGTGGTGGTTCCAGTCCTCCATCCTTTGTAGGCCTTCCTTTTAAGATGCAGGAGGTCCACTAGTTCCCTGGAGAGCCAAGTGGGCTGCTGT
>NW_017729024.1:866967-875351 GCF_001723915.1 Gavialis gangeticus | reverse complement strand
GAAGTCGAGGACTTCTGTATTACTGACTGACTTGCCAGCTTTACAGCAGATGGTGAAGGTGATCAGCTCGTGGTCACTGTCACCCAGCTTCCATTCGAACATTAAGTCACTGATTAGGTCATCCCTGGTTGCCAGTACCAGGTTGAGCAGTGCTTTACCTCTTGTTGGCCCATAGACTTCCTGCATCAGATACAGGTCATCCATGCACGAGAGAAAGCTTTGCAACTACTTAGAAAAGCTGGATGTGTACAAATCTACAGGGCAGGAAACCGCTTGGATTTGACTGAGCACTCTTCCCACAAGATGTCTGGGTAGTTGAAGTCTCCCATGACAACCATACACCGGGAGCGTGTGGCCTCAGCCAATTCCCTGGCAAACTCCTGGTCAAGGTCTTGACCCTGGGTAGGGGGTCTGTAGTAGACTCCCACTGTAGTATCCCCTGTGCTGTGTTCCCTACAGATTTTAACCCAGAGGGTCTCAAGTCATCCACCGTGGGTGCCAATGTTGGCTTGCAGGGATGCATAGCTTTCCTTCACATAGAGAGCTACACCCCTGCCCCTTTTGTCCACCCGATCCCTCCTGTACAGGGTATAGCTGTCTATACCTGTGGTCCAGTCATGGGTGGAGTCCCACCAGGTCTCCGTCCATTGATTACTACTCTCTGACCCCAATGCTCCAGCCAGTTTTCTATTCGCCTTACCACCCATTCATCCAGCCCATACTTCCTTAGCTTCCCTGTGAGGATGCTGTGGGAAACCTATCAAAAGCCTTGCTAAAATCAAGGTACACCACATCCACTGGCCTCCTCACATTCACAGAGCTACCTCATCATAGAAGGCAATCAGGTTGGTCAGATGTGATTTGCCCTTGGTGAATCCATGCTGACTGTTCCTAATCACTTTTTTCTCCTCTAAGTGCTTAGAAATAGATTCCTTAAGGAACTGCTCCATGATTTTTCCAGGGCTGACTGGTCTGTAGTTCTCTGGAACCTTTTCCCCTTTCTTAGATATGGGCACTATGTTTGCCCTTTACTGATCATCCAGGACCTCTCCTGATTGCCATGAGTTTTCAAAGATGGTGGCCAGTGGCTCTGCAATCACATCAGCCAACTCCCTTAGCACCCTCGGGTGCATCCCATCCTGCCCTGTGGACTTGTACACATCCAGCTTTTCTAAGTAGTCCCTAACGTGTTCTTTGTGGGGAGTATAGGGATGTATGTGGGGCTTGTGGAGTGGGGGGAGGTATGTGTGTGGGGTTTGTGGAGAGGTGTGGGTTTGGGTTTGAAGGTGTGTGCAGGTCCTTCCCCCGTGGTGCACAGCCCCTGTCACAAGCAGCAGTAGCAGGTGGTGGGCCTTTGGGGAGCTCATGGTACATGGCAGGCAGAGTCCCCCAATGGCATTTGGCTCCAGCCAAGTCCCAGGAGCTGCACATGGTGGTAAGGAGTGGGGCCAGGCTGGCCCAGCTCCATTGCACAGGGCTTCATGCTTCTCATATCAAGCTCCTGGGACTTGGCCAGAGCCACGCGCTACTGCTGGGAGCCTTGCACAATGGAGCTGCTGGCCTGGCCTTGCTCACTGCTGCCACATGCAGCTCTCAGGACTTGGCTAGGGTGGTAGGGAGTGGGGCCAAGCTGGGCTGGATCCATCACGTGGGGCTCCCCACCACTCCTGGTCAAATCCCGGGAGCTGCATGTGGTGGCAGGGAGCAGGACCAGGCTGCCAACTCCAACACACGTGTCTCCCAGCTGAGTCCCACTGGCCCCAGCACTGACCCCTTACACCTGCTCAGCTGCAGCTTCCCAACCTGCTGCCCAGAATGCTGCAGCAGGGACAGAAGGAGGAACTACAAAGGTCAGGGGAGGCAAGCAGGTCCCTGGGTAACAGTGGTAACAGCGGCCCTGCCCAGAAGCTGCGCACTAGCCAGAGCTGTGGCCCTCCTGTGGGCAAGGATGGGAGCACAGCATGCTGGCCCGACAGGAGTGGGAGGGGCTCAGCCCCATGCAGAGTGCAGCCAGGCAGCTGTGGCCTGGGCTGGATACAATTAATTGATGGGCACTCACCCACAGGCCGGGTGAAATTACCTGGCAGGCCAGATCTGGCTTGTGGGCCATATTTTGCCTGCCCCTGTGCTAAAGCCTAAAGAAACAAAGTGAAACTCTGCAGTTGTTAGTCAGGTGAAGGGCCCAGCACCCATCGGAGTGAGCTCGTGACCAAAGCTTTTAGTTCCACTGTTCCACTGCACCTCTTATGTGCCAGCTACTCTGAAATCAGTGAAAGTTTGGCTCTATAAAGGCCCACAGAGCTTGCTTCTAGGTCACCGTCCAGAGGTCATGAGTCAGAATCAGAGCTGAATCTAACTCTCAGACCTCTCGGCACCCACTCTGCAGCTTTCTCTATTTGCCCATGCTGCCTTAACTTTTCTTGTGCTTAATTTGTATTGAAATCTATGCAGAGACCTAACCCCTCTCTCCCTATGAGAGGCCACATTCACTACTAGCGTGACTCCACAGAAGCTGGCACCCTTTCTCTGGGGATAAATTTGTCCCTTAATCCCTGCAATGCTCTAAGGCCCCTCCAGCACTAGAAGCAAGAATCTGGAACCCTGGTTTTGTAGACAGAAGCACATCACCCACTGGCTAGGTCACTGGGCTACCCAGAGGATAGACTTTTAATTTAATTTTGCGTTAAGAGTTTGGTTCCAGTGATCAGTTTCAGCATCGTCTTGCTCATTGCTCAGGCATCTATAGCTCCTCACACAGCACACACAGCAGCGATTTCCCTTTCTTTTATAGTCTGCAGTGCCAAAGATTTTGCATACGGATCAAAAATCTGGCACCATTGTTTCCGATTTTGTGACATTCAGAAGTCTATTAACCAGATGAAAGTCTGTGCTCACTGGAGGGCAAACACACATATTTAAGCTGTTAGACTATTACTGCAAGATTATTTTTATAAGATTTCTAAGGTTTCCTGTGGGGAAGAAAAACATATTGTCTCCATTAGGGATTTTAACCAGACCAGTTTATTTAATCCTTCTTAAGGCATAACTGGGATTTTGTAATTAGCTAGTTGCAACCAAAATCTTGGGACAATTATGTTCTAAAGAACAGTGTTTTAATTTTTCTTTAAAAGAGACAACTGCCATTTTTAAAAAAGAGGCTTTAAGCTCTGATGGGAGGAATTTCATGCCAGACCCAATAGCAGGGCAACACTAAAACAATTGCATAGTATACTGTTACTTGTCTTGAAGTTGGAAACTCATCCAGGCCCAGGCCCTCATCCTCTTAGGTTTGATATAAACATAGAATAAAAAAATGGTGCAGGTTTCATGTCCCTCAGGCATTATGTGTCTGCTCCCATGGAAGATGCTCCCTGTTGGTTTCTTTCCTTACTCCTCCTTCAAAGCTGCATATTCATGATTCCAATAAACTGGTGTCTTACTTGGCAATGCAAAAAAATTGGCTTTGGCAATAAAAGGAGCCAAAACCTTTTTTTGTACATGGGAGATAACATTGAGGGATGCGTCTGAGAGGCAGAACAAATACAAAACATTATTGAAGGGTTAAAACCCAATCTTAAGCCAATGGAACTGTACTGAGAACAAGGGGCCTACCCAAAAGAGTGGGTCCTTATCACAACTGTGCTATAATAACAAAAGAAGTGCCATCCTGAATCAGACGAATGGTCCATCTAGCCCAATAGTGCAGAAATGCATGTTCTAGAGGGAGAACAGTAAATGGGATATATCTAGAGTTATCAATCCGCTATTCAATATCCTCCCTGGCACCCAGCAATATTGATTTAGAGATGCCAGAGGAAATGTCTCCAACCATTCTATTGCTTAGCCATTAACAGATGTATCATCCATGAATTTATCCAGTCCTTTTTTAAACCTGGCTATGCTATCTGCCTCCACCGCTTCCTGTGTCAATTATTTCCATGTGTTAACTACACATTGCATAAAAAGTATTTTTTCTTGCTAGTTTTTAAATGTGTCACCTGCTAATTTCAGCAGGTGACTTTTAGTTGTAGTATTCTGGGAACTGATTAACAATGGTTCCCTGTTCACTTGGTCCACAGCCTTCATGATTTTATAGATCTCTATCATATTCCCCCATAGACTTCTCCTTTCCAAACTGAAGAGTCCCAGCCTTTTTAGTCTTTCCTGGTATGGCAACTGCTTGATGCCCTTGATTATGTTAGCTGCTCTTCTCTGTGCCTTTTCTAATTCTACTACATCCCTTTTGAGATGTGGGGACCAGAACTGTACACAGTATTAAAGATATGTGCACACCATGGATTTGTATAATGACATGATGATGTTCTCTGTTTTGTTTTCAGTCTCCTTCTTAATGATGCCCAACATTTAATTGGCTCTTTTGGTCACTGCTGTGCACTGAGCTGATGTTTTAAGCGAACTATCTCCAGTGACTTCAAGGTCTCTTTCTTGAGTCATAACAGCTAATTTAAAACCCAGAATTATGTACGTAAAATTGAGGTTATTTTTCTCCAGGCGCATTACCTTGAACTTGTTGATGTTGATATTTATCTGCCCTTTTTTTGCCCACTTATTTAGCTTGATGGGATCTTTCTGCAGCTCCTCTCTATCAGCTTGGGACTTGACTACCCAGAATAATTTGGCATTATCTTCAAACTTGCAGATTTCACTGTGCATTTCATATGCAAGCTACTGTTAAACTAGCCTGCCGTGAAGCTGGGTAAATGCTCAAGTGTTTAGTTGGCACTAAACTCTGTGCTGCCAAGGCTAAACTGCTAGCAATGCCCAAACTAGCTAGTCTAAAGGTAGTTGGGATCTGTGTATATGAATTAGTCACATCAATGCAGTATAGACAGACCCTTCATGATGTTTCCCTATTAATGCCTTACTATAGCACTCAAGGGATGCACTCTGATTCATGAGGCTATGTTTTGCCTGGTATAACCTACCATTATTCTGGTATTAACAAAAGAGATGATGCATGCTATAAAGTCCTATACCAGTGTAACCTAGTAGAATCTGGGTGGAAATACCTCCAGAAAAGTCAGAGCTAAACACTTTGCTGGAGTAATATACACTGATATATGTGTCCTGTGTATCTGCTTAATAATTCTTACTGCTTACTAACAGGGAAAAGTCTTCCAAAATAGGGTTTCTTTCAAACATTTTTATGTTTGGAAAATAATGAATTTTGGCAAGTATGGAGGAAAAAAAAAAATCACAATTTTGAAATGAAAACACATCCCTCCCCCCCAATGTTTTACTTTGAAATATTAATCTAAAGATTTTTTTTCTTTTCAAAACATAGTTTCTGAGGTAACCATATTTTCTATGAAAAACCGGTTCAGCCAGCAAGGAGAAGGGTCTTTCCCAGAGTTGACTTGGGTTTGACAGGGGTGTGGTGTTTCTCTCCATCCCACACAGTCTGGCAACACAGCAAGCCTGTACTCAGGAGAGGGCTGATCCTGGCAAAGACATATTACCACTGGGTCATGCATGAAGAGCACTGGCAGACCCTGTGTGTTTGAGATGGCACAATGCCTTCTCTTATTATGCTGATGTCTTGCCAGTGTAATTAGGCTCTCGCTTTCAGAAGCAACGTGAAATCGCTACATTTACGCAAATGTTACAAAAATCATAGCAATCCCCTGAGGTAGAATCAGGAGCTGGGGGCAAGCAGCACCACAGAGCCAGTGGACATCGGTGTCAACCACCCAGCTCAGAAATTTGTTCTTCTAGCAGAGCAGTCTTCACATGGCATTCCTGTTAGTAAGATAAGGGAACGCATTCTAGATGAAAAGCCTGTAACCTGGATTCATAACTGGATCATTGTGCTCAAAAAGTAGTCGTCGATGGCTCCATGTCTAATTGGGAGGAGGTATCAAGTGGGGTTTTCCAGGGGTCTGTCCAATTGTTTAATATTTTCATTATTGATTTGAATGAGGGGATCGAGTGCACATTTAGCAAATTTGCAGATTACACCAATCTGGATGGAGCTACGGACACTCTGGAGGGTAGGGCTAAGATTCAGAATGACCTTGATAAACTAGAGAAATAGTCCTAAAGTCGCTTAATTAAGTTTAACAAGAGTAAATTGAAAGCTGTACACTTGGGATGGAATAATCCCATGCACAAATTCAGATTGAGGAATGACTGGCTAGGCTGTAGTACTGCAGAGAAGGACCTGGAGATTATAGTGAACCATAAAGTGAATATGAGCAAACTGTCTGTGCTTGTTACAAAACAAGCCAACAGCATACTGGGTTGTATTAAGAGGAGCAATACTGAAAAACAAGGGAAGTGATCCTTCTTCTCTATTCAGCACTGGTGAGACCTTGGGGTGGTGTTATTTTGGCCCTGTCTTTAAATTGGCACCTGTGGCTTGTGCCCCACTTACCCGCCTTGGTTACATTACTGCTTCCAGACCTACTTGTCTATGATTTTGTGAACTATCATTAGGTAACATCTGGAGTGCCACAACTCCACTATTTATCCTGCCACAGCAAATTAGACAGAAGCTAATCGCTTCCAGAAATAAGGTATTGGGGAAAATATAACAGGTAAATCAATTTCTTCCCTTGGGTCTGGCTTTGGATTTGCTAACTTGGGTTAAGAACACAACCTTTTGCAATGAGCCAAGATCCTGGTAGGGCAGACCCAGTTCCAGGCCCCAGCTGGAAGTTCTCAGGGAGTCAGGCTGAGTCATTCTTAAGGAAGAATCCTGCCCGCACTGGCTTAGACCAGAGAGCGGAGACCTGGCTGGGCAACCGACTGTGGCTCTGGACTGCTTAGAGCTCATAAACCTGACTTCATGCTGTGACCCGCTGGTGGCTGACTCCGTGCTCTGAACCTCTGGCTTGGACCTTCCCACCTGTTCCTGCTTGCTCCTGTTCCTGTCTTGGACTTTGTGTCCTACAACAACTGCATGCCTTGACCATGGTCTTGTCTCACCCCTCAGCTTGCTATCTTGGACTGGAACTTGTACCCAGCTTAGCCTTGGCTTCCACCTCAGTAACCCCCTGACCTAGCTTGCTTCACTTGGATGAACTGCCTATGCCTTCAGTCAGGGGCAGATCCAAGGGGGTGCACTTGCACCGCCACCCCCTTGATTTCTGCTTCATGCAAAATTTAAAGACAACTGCCTGGCATTGGCAGCAGCATTTCTAGTCAGTGCTGAGGGAGTCAATTAACTTTTAAACTCTTCATTCCACAGGTGAAAATGACCCTCTCTTTTCTTTTTAATGGTCTTGATGTTCCACCAGTCAAGCTATCCTTTGTTCTTCCATTCTGCTGTCTGTTTGCTGTTCCTAGTAATGTAGCTCTTATTTCACAGCCCTGCAGATTGTTTTTAACTCATTCCAAGGGAGTTATATTTGTTCTTGCTTCAATCTCAAATGGAATAATACACCCCTAAACCCCTAGCATATTAGTAAAACTTTTAGTTTATTTTTATCTGGAGAAAAATGTATGTTGTGTTATGTACGATGATGCACCTCACCATCTGCACCCCCTTTTCAAAATCCTGTTCTGCTTATGCCCTCCGTCAACACTGACACCTTTCTCCTAGTGAAGAAAGAGACTCAGGGTGCAGACGGAAGTTACATTTGTTGTGTGATCAGCTCCTTGAAAGCACTCCACAGCCATGCCCTGACAGAAATGCATGGTTGAAAAGCCCTTTAAAAGTGCCTGATCATGAGAGAAATTGACCCATATTACATGAGGGTTTAAATGAAAATGCTCCAAAGTGGAGTGCTTTCATTAACTTCTGATTGATCAGGGCTGGGCTGATGCAGCTCAGCCCTGCCCCTGATGCAGTCTGTACAATGGGATAGGGGAGAAAGGAAGGGAGGGAGCTCTAGCTGGGGTTTGCCCAGCCTAGGCTGGACAGGGGGTGGGTGGATTGGAGCTCCCCACCTCAGGGGGGGGGGGGCTCCAGTCCACCTACCCCCACTCTAGCGCAGGCTGGGCAAACCCCAGCTTGAGCTCCCTCCTCTTCCCCTCCCCCACTCCTGTCATGCAGACAGTACTGGAGTTGGGAGTGTTGGGGAGGATGGCTAGGAGAGAGAAGCTGCATACAGGCAGCTCCTTCGCTGGATTAGATCTAAAGCGGAGCTCAATCCCTCATCCTCCCAACCCAACAGTGAACATTTTTTGGGTCAGGAGTGCCGGTTTAACTCATGGTGCTTTATGTGAAGTGCCATGAGTCACATAGGGGGAGCAGAACGTTGTCAGCACCCTCAAGAGTGTGTTCCTTCTCTTTCCATTTGGCCGTCTTCCATTCCTTTCCTGTTCTTGTGTTTACCCCTTTCAGTCTGAATCCAGCTTGTACCCCTGGCCCTGCTTCTCTTGTTTATGCTTAACTAGATCTCTCCAACTCTGCAGTTCTA
>NW_017729024.1:840296-861967 GCF_001723915.1 Gavialis gangeticus | reverse complement strand
CCATTTGGCCATCTTCCATTCCTTTCCTGTTCTTGTGTTTACCCCTTTCAGTCTGAATCCAGCTTGTACCCCTGGCCCTGCTTCTCTTGTTTATGCTTAACTAGATCTCTCCAACTCTGCAGTTCTACATTTTTTTTGCTTGTAAATCATTCAACAATGAAGCTGTCCTGGCTACATATCCCAGTGACTTTCAGTGGAATTTATGCTCCTAACTCCCTTTGAAGCCCACCTTGGCCACTAACCAATTCTTTGGATACATGGAAGCTATTCCTCCATCTGTCCTTCCCATTCTGTCTCCATGTAAACTGTGCCCATGGACTCTCCATGGGTGTGAGATGTTTGGCTGCCAAAATGACGTCCCTAAGGCTCAGTTAGCGACATGCTTGTTCACATGTTCATCGTGAAATACTCTATCTTGCCTTCTGCCAGTAGAGCTGGCCCAATAACAATGGCCATGGATTTTATTTTTATTTAAAGGTATAAAATGTTTTCCTTTAAACTTTAAATTTACCAAGCACTTTGTCCAGCACTTCTGTCAGACCAAAGAAGTCAGAACTATTTGGGATGTCACCCCAACTCCAAAGGTTCCAACCCAGTTTGGGTTCCAGTATCTCATGTGTTTGTCTGGATACCACCCTGCTTGAGTCCCTGAAAATCCATGACTGAACTACTTTTGTAGCGCACCATCATCTGACTCTTAAGACTGAACCATAAAAAAGCAGCAAGGAAGAGGAGGATCCATTGTTTTTGGAATTGGAATGCTAACTCTTTTTCGGGGTCTCAAGCAGGATAGAATAGAGCTTATGCCCTAGGCACGTAGGAGCCTATGTCCACTTACATATCTACTTACTGTACATAGAATCTGGCCTATACTTCTGCTTACACAGAGTCCACTTCCACTTATACGGGATCTGATCCATACTATACCCTTGGCCCTCTGGGTACTGACACCACTGAAGGTTGAGTATCTGGACAGAGTTCAAAACTAACTCTTTGACTTGTTATTGTTTAACTTTCACCCATTAATCACTCAACTCATTCACCCATTCAGCAGCTAATTCCCATTTGGATCAAACTGCCTTTAATTAAGACTCACTACTTTCTCTGCCCTCATTTCACTTGGCTTCTCAAAGCTCAGTATTTTGTTTTAGAAAATCCACACAATATCTATTTTTTTAGGGATTTATCACATAAAATTGGGATGCGGCTGGTTCCAAATATGAAATGTGTATTTGGCTAGAATATTAAAATTATGTTCACGGTGATTTGGAATACTGTGATGTTTACATTATAAAAAGCTAAAGAGAGCTTTATAAATGCCTTAGCCTTTCATTGCCCTAAATATAAGGCACTTCAGTGAAATCTTCCATTCTGTAATTTTTCCAGGCAGTTCTAATAAAATAGCAGTAATCATACATTTGGGGACATGAGTGAGCTGTAGCAGACACCCAGATCCAAAGCCACTACTAAAATGTACAGTAAAATTCTCATTGAATTCTCTTTTGATGGAACCTTAAAATAGAGGTAAACCACTGTCAAAGCAAAATGGATTCATGATATCCTCAAGGCTGCAGTCCCCGTTCACTATGAAGTCCATAATTTCACATACATTTAGCCCACTGACCAGCTGTTCAATTCCCACAGTAATTTCATGGATTCATAACAACCTTCTGTTTCACTTGGGGTCAAATCCTGCCCTTCCTGCCTCCAATGGATCAGGATTTACACTGTGGACTCTATGCTCCAAGCTAGTGAGTGGAGCTGGACAAAGAGCAGATGCAATCCTAAGCATCAGAGAAATGCCCCATGGTCTGGAGGGAAATGATCACTTTCCAGTTTCCGGAAAGGTAATGATTTGCAGCCGTTAACTCAACAGGACTGACATTAACATTTGAGGGCATAGATTTCCTTTCAGTTTAGCCCAGATTTATATCACAAGCTGCAATGAATTTATGCCTGCTATACAATGGTGTAAGAGGAGTTGGCTGATATTTCTCCCACCCAGGGGAAGATGTTGAAGTAAGAGGCATACTCACAGCTTTGACTGATGCAGAATCTTCATCCCATCAGGAGGAATCTGCCTGGTGACATAGATTCTAGGTACCTGCTTCCCAGCAGTGTTTGTTGCCTGTAATTTCCACCAGGTATGGAAACCTGACACCAGGGTCTTCTTCAGCCGCCTTAAATGACAGAGGGTCCCCATGGCAAACTCAAGGCACTGACACACTCTGAAAGGGGAACTTTGGCTGGGATGTTTTTGTGCCAGCTCAATGAGCCTGGCATTATGCCCTGAGTGGGAGGGAGCCTATGTGAAAAGATCCCTTTGACCAATGAGTGCAGAACTCAGGTTCTTTCCCTCTGTGCTGACCTGTTACATGTTGTGCACTGGAACAGAGAGCCAGAGGCTTCTGCCACTTCAAGGGGAAAGTGCAGCAGGCCAACATCACAGTGTGGGCAGGCAGCTGAGCAAAGGCTAGCTGAGCTGCAATAAACAGCTAAGGGGCAGATCTCTAGGCAGCCAGGCAGCAAAGGCTGCAAGCTTGCTGTTTAGAGCTGCAGCAGAGGAGTACAGGCTCACCATTAATCAGCAAGGAAACCCCTGTGGGTGGTTGGAGAACAGGAAACAGACCTACAGGCGTTCAAGCTACCTGTGAAAGCTTGAAGGAGAGAGCTAAAGGAAAAGTATGGCTGGCGGTGTTGCACTGACCCAGAGTGGGGGAGAATTTTAGTTTGGAAGTGCTTTTCTTGTATTTGCATTGTGTTTGAGTTTAAAACTGGAGGACCAAGTTGTGGCTATGGGGGTGGTATGGGGACCACAAGGGTACTCACCTGACTGGGGATCCCAAGGCTAAGTACAGACAGCCAAAAAGCTGGAGTATGAATCAATTCAGTCTTTACAGGTTAGTCTAAACTGCAGAGATTAAACTGACTAACAAGTGAACAGACATTTACTTTGCAGCCACATGCCTGCAGTAACTCAGGCCAGAAGCCAGGGGGTGCTAAGGCATAGCTTTCTGACATGTAGCCAGCATGGGCTGTGTGTTTGCTTCCTCTTCCTGCTGCCCCTGAGGTCTCTGGGATTTGCAGTCCAGAATCACAGCAGGAGGACTCTAAAGGGTTCCTCATCACTTCCTCTTCCTGCTTCCAGGTGCCTCTAGGATTTGTAGTCCACAGAGGCAGCTAGCAATATGTTTAGTAGGGCAGGGAAGCTCTGTACGCAGGAGAAGGGGAGTTTAACCATCCCTCCTTGGCCCCAGACTCCAGCTAGGGTTTGCCTAGGGGAGGCAGTCCCTGCTTCCCTGCCCCCCCCCAACCCTTCTTTGCAGGAGCAGAGAACACAGCACAGCCCAGGGCTGGAAAGCATGCTGGGATACTGGGGGACTGTGATTTAACTTGAACCAGGAAGGGGTCTGGGACAGAAGTTCCATAAACTGGTTTGGCCCAAATCAGTTAAGTCTGATACTACATTCAACCACATTTATCTTAAATCAGTTTCAGCCATTTTGAAACTGGTTTATGTGCACTGAACTTCTGTTCTGTTACAGGTTTAAACCAGTTTCTGATGACCTAAACCAGTTTATGTGTAACTTCTGTCCTTAGCCCAGGAGGCTGTCACAGAGAGAGGGTCAGGGGCCCAGAGCACAAGAGCAAGACAAGACTAGAGGCTCAGGGAATGAGACCAGGCCAGAGGCCCAGAACATGGAAGTGCAAGGCAGGGCTGGGGCCCAGAAGCCAAGGTGCAAGGCAGTGGACCTGGGCTTACGGGCAGGAAAGCTGAAGCCCAGACAAAGGTTTGAGGCCTGAGGGGTTAAGTGTTGCACTGGAGCCGGGGGGGGCCCTCTCTGAATTGATACTGAGTAATATCTGTGAGGCACTGTTGTGGATACAGGGGTGACAGAAGGCCATGAGTATCACCCTTAAGGCATGGATAGCACCAGAAGGGCCATAATTTAGCACCAAAAGGGCCATGTGGGCACATGAAACACTGGACCTCTGTGGGGCTGAGGCTTACTCTGGGTCTCTGGGGCAGCCCCCCTGAATATTATAAAATCCACCAAAGCATGGCAGGTGAGGTAGAAAAGGGAGGGTACCCTGAGGAGCTGGAGTGGGGCAGGAGCTGTTTGGCCACCAGGGGGCATCATGGCCACCGTAGGGGCCTGGTTTTGCTATACACATTCTGCTTAATCTAGCAGTCTAAACATGGCAAGGCCCAGGAAGAGCCAAAGCCTAGTCAAAAAGCAAATATGTTTGTGCCTTGGGGAAACATAGCTGTAAATGAATTTGAGCAGAATGGCTGTTTTATTTTTCATGTTATATTCAACCCTGTTTTTGAAGTTTTCTTCTTCAATATTGTAAGTTTGTACCCCATCATCCTTTCAAAAACTATTAGCTTTTGGATTTTGAAATAACAACATTTGGGATTCTAGGGTAACATATATGTAGGTGAAAGCATTTCAAACAGCAGAACAGAAGTTTCAAAATGTCTTGGGCCCAGTTCACTCCTGTATTGCTTCAGTTTGAGGGAAAAAGTGATGTCAAACTGGAAATATGCACTGAGGAATCAGGCCTAGTAGGGGAAAAAAGATTAAAAGCATTAAAGCACAGTGTCAAAGTGTGTACCTGTGAGGTGGAGGATGCTGAGAAAGCAGAAAGGCTGAATCCCTTTTGTTCTTTTTCAGGCAAAACTCACTAGGGGCACATCCTCACGAGTGTGCACATGTGGTTTGTGGCGTATCAAAGCTGAGGTGCTGCAAAACACACACGGTGCACAGCTAATTTGCAGCACTAATTTTTTTTGACATCGGGACATCCCTGTGTCAAAAAACCCGCCACTAAAAAACAGCATGTGGCAGCAGCATGCGTCACCAAAAACCAGAGCCTCGCTGGACAAAGCCATGCTCTGGCTGTAGCTGGCTCAGTGCCACTGCTGTCCCGGGAGGTCCCCAGGACCCCAGGTAAGGCTGCTGGGGTCAGTACAGGTGCTGGCCCCAGCCTCCCCTACCCCACCCAGGTCCCTTTCCTGTATGCCAGAGCACACCTGCAGGAGTGTGCCTAGGGACAGATAGCAGTGGTATAAATATGTGCCTCTGCTATTTGTCTCTTGGGAAATGCACACCTTTTCACATGCGTGCTCATGGGGATGTACCCTAGGATTTTTACCAGGGTGATACCCTTTGGAACAAAATTATTTATAAATAAAAAAAATATTTATTTCCCAGCCAGCTCTTGATTTTAAAACAAAAACAAAAAAATCCCCCCTTCACTGCCTATGATGTGAATAAAGAATCTCTTCCTGCCAAAAATGATGCAAGTCTTCATTTTTATTGGACTCGGTAGAGCTATGCTGATTTGCAACAGATGCGCATCTCCCTGAGAATATGGCTCTACCAGTTGAATGCACTTCCTGCTGATGTCCTGGGTAGTAAACACTTTGCAGTAGAAGTGTCTTTCTGCTTTGGGTTTGTACAGTGACCAGCACAATGGAGTCTTATTCCATCACTGGGCTTCTAGGCCCAGCTGAACCATTGATAACAATCCTATGCCCACCTCTACCATTCCTGGAACATAATTACTATTTATTTGTCTAGCAATAGCATATGCAGACTTCAGGTAAGATCAGGACACTTTTTTGCTGGGCTCTGTCCATTGTAGTGTGAGAGGCAGCCCTTGGTCCAAAGAGCCTTCTCTCCAAAGACAAGGTAGACTGGGAAGCAGAGACATGATATGTCCTTTCCTAAAGTCTCCCTGTGGTAGAACTAGGAACAGAAACCATGACTCCTCATTCCTGGTTACTGCTTTCTGTTGCTAGACTTCCAAGCAAACTGAACTGATTCCTAAAAGCAAAAGGTGACCAATGTGATGCATAACTGAGCCCAAAACAACTGCACGTGCAAATTTGTTACAAGGAAAAAAAAATACCTGAACATCTGTAAAAATAGTGCTCAGGGTTTAAATTGCTTCTTTTGCCTGTAGAGGGCAGACACTAACCAAGGCAGTTGCAGATTACTAGTCATTGAATTGCAGTGTCACGGAGAGGCCCTACCCCATTGTGCCATATCATACGACAAGCACCATCTTCACATACTGTGAAATACCCAGCATCAAACCTTTCCTGCTGCGTTTTCCCTCCTGTAACATGCCCTGCCTTCTCTTTGATTGAAGTCTCCCTGCCCTAAGCCAAAATGACTAATGGCCAAAAAGCATATAATCAGAGCTGGAAGTGGGGCTCCCCTCTGCCAGAGAGTGCTTGATGGGAGGGGGTTTCTTTTCCTTGGAAGTGAAGGCATCATGTGCTGTGATGAACTAGAACTGTATCTCCTGTCACCTCAGGGGGACTAGAGGAAACGCCCAGGCTAGCTCTTGAAAAGCAGTCATGGTAAGTGGAAGTCAAAGAAAGGGCCAGAATCTATTACTCTGCAGAGTCTTGGATATGGAGGTCAGGGCTAAGACCCAGTGGAGCCTATGGCAAAACCCATTTGGTTTCTGTGGGGCTAGGACCTGACTCAGATTTACTCTTCTTAATCATGTATAATATGAATACAGTTTGATTGGCAGGAGGAGGGGAAAAGAGCCCAGGTTCCTTGCAGTGGAAGGGAGTTTCTTTGCTCGGTGACTCAGGGCCAGCCTGGGAACAGAAAACCCCAGCTCTGTTTCCTGCTGTAGACTCCCTTGTATCACAACCTGATGCAAATACTCCCATGATAGGGCAGGGCTGTGGACTGGGAGGTGATCTCATTGTAAAAGCCAGAGATATTTTACAGTCCCTAGAGATATTTTCTTACCATAGACTATTTGCTGTGCATTGCTCCCTGAACTGTTCCATGTTTGGGGGCAGGGTGGGGTGGGGGATGGAGTTCAGCCTTCGAAGGTGGAGAGTCTCTTCCACTGCAGTTTAACTGCCCCTGGGGATTTATTTACCTTTTTGCTGCATCCCCCTGTTCCCATTCTCAAGGCTGTAAACTACACTCACCCTGGTGCTGGTGGGATGAGGATTAAAAGAGGAGGAGCTGTTGCTACAGGTGCCAGGGATTTTGTTTTTTTTGCTTCCTTGGAAGTGATGGATGTTGGCTAAAGCCAAGGCTGGGGACTTTGACAGGGATGTGCCAGTGCTCCTCCTGGGACTAAAACCCAGAGGTGCCTGGTTAGATGGTCTTGCTCTTCTGCTCAGGGTCCTACCAGCTGCCACACTGGGAACTGGGAAGGAATTTTACCTCCCAGTCAGATTGGCATGCACTGTGATGGGTTTTGCCTTGCAGTAGTGCAGCAAGGTTGTTTGTGTAGTTGGAGAAAGAGGTTCGACAAGCACTTGTATGGGATCAGATAGGGATGATCCTGCCTTGAATAAGAGGTTAGGCTGAAAGACATCTTGAGGTCGCTTCCAGCCCTACTGTTCTATGATTCTACAATTCTAGATCAGGAGTTAAAATGACTCCTTTGTCAAACTGAGCTATGCTGATTTTGCAAGTGATTCAGTGGACACTGATCATTTCCAGGCTTGTTCTCTGACCAAATTTGTGTTCATAGATTCATAGATATTTGGGTCGGAAGGGACCTCAGTAGGACATCAAGTCCAACCCCCTGGCCTGCGCAGGAAAGAGCGCTGGGGTTGGATGACCCCAGCCAGGTGCATGTCTAGTATGTCTTCATATGGCACTTCGTTAACACTGAGATGTTGTCTTTTATACTTACTGTATTGGATCTGATTTAGATATCACGCTAGATCTCATCTTCCTTTGTGTATGTGTCACACTGGTGCGGGAGCTGGAATGAAATCACTTAAAGTAGGTCTCTCGCTGCCCAGGTCAGAATGAGCGTCAAAAAGGAGGTGATCTGGCAGGCTGCTGTGCAGAAGGGCACAGAGGAGAGAAGCAAAGCTGCAGAGCCGTGCAAGCACTGGGTGTATCTACATGAGATGTTTTACTGTGAAGTTGCATAGTTTGCTGCACAGTAAACATGTGCATCTACATGTGCACAAGCTTACTGCACAGTAAACCTCACTAATCACAAGTAAATTTGCTACCTGCAAATGCAATTAGCAAATTTACTCGCAACTAGTTATTGTGCAGTAGCGCTTGTGTAGACACCTGACCAGGAGCAAATCTGCTCCCAGTCAACCAGCCACCAGAGGGTAGGAGACTACTCGAAGCCCCCCCGCTCCAAGTTCATGAATGGGGAGTGGGGCTTGGAGATCCTTATCTCCCAGTGTTGGCCCCATGGCAGGGTTGGGGAGCCTGTTCCCTGCCCAGCTACTTGCTCACAGAACTGGATGGGGAACAGCTGGGAAGCTTGTTCCCTGCTCAGCTGCACAAGTGCGGAGCTGCATGGGGAACAAGCTCCCAGGCCTGGGCAGGTCCCAGTCAGGGGCAGGTCCCAGCCCCACACCCTGATCAGGCGATCAAGGCACGGGACCTGGAAAGAGCTGCAGGGGAGGGACAGGTCCCAGCCCCCTGCCCCATCCACTTGTGAGGCAGCTAGTAGAGAGCCCCCAAGTGGGTGGGGAATCTGTACCCAGCCAGGGGCTCGCTACTAGCTGCCTCACTGGTGGATTGGGGCAGGGGGCTGGGACCTGTCCCTCCCCTGCAGCTCTTTCCAAGTCCCCTGCCCTGATCAGGGAGCTGGGGCTGGGAGCTCCCTGCTGCCCCATCAGCAGGCAGCCCCTTGGGGACAGGGAGTAGTGTCCCAGCCTTGGCCGGGAGGCAGCTGTCTCCTGGCCCCTGCCAGCCCCTGGGTTAGCATTTAGTGGGAGCCTAGACCTCCCCCTGGTGGTCACAGGGGTCCATTGCAAGGCTGCAGGAAGTGGGAGCATTTTGCTGCCAGGATCCACAAATCTGCTTCCAGGTCCCCGCATGTGTAGATGCCTGCCTGGGAGCGTTTACATGTGGGCAGTTTACTTGCAAGTAAATTGTTCCCAATTCAAATGTGTGTGCAGACACACCCACTAAGTAGGGTTTATCAAGTTTGTCCTGGTGCGCCTAGTCCCTTCTGGGTGGACTCACAGTCCTTCAACATGGCAACTTGGGAGTGGGCAATTACATTCTGCAGCTGTGTGAACTACACCTCAAGTGGAGCAGCTTTTGCCTGTCCCACCCAGGCCAAAACTTGCCTTTCAAAGTATTTTTGGAACAAAAAGTAGGTTTTTGATAAAATCATGGGTTGGCCCTTTTCTTAGGTGCAGGGCAGGGTGTAGGGGAAGGGTGGGGGCGTGTTAGGGGTTGGAGAGCATCTGCCTGTCTAGAAAATTTTGATTTTGCCTCAAAAAGTGAAAACTGAACATTTGGAACAAAAGCAAAAAAACCTTTTTCAGCATTTTGTATGAAAAGTTAAACAGTTCCACAAAGGGAGAAGGTTCCCCCATTTTTCTGACCCACCCTCATGATAAATAAGGGCATCAGTTCACACAGGTGTGTGCTGAGGTATGTCCGACTCAACAGCAGTTTGATAGTCCATCCACAGGTCAGAACAAAAGACCACCCTCATGGCCAGCTTTGTTTGCAGGTGTCTTGCTGTGTAACTAAAACAGCACAAAGCTGCAATGTCTGTGGCCAGCTGCCCTGCATGTGGCTTGTGGGTGCTCAGCAGATGGGCAGATCAGCATCCCTGTAAGAGATGAACGCTGATTTATACCTACAGAGGATTCTGCCCTACTTGCATATCAGCTCCAGCCAGACAATGAGAACCCCAGGCAACCTCAACAGGGCAGCTCTTGTGTCTCCAGAGCTCCCTCTTCTGGCTTTTCATCAGCAAGCTCCTGTCAGTTAGTTTTCCTGAGAGGCAGGCAGTTGCTTCTTTTGACTAAGCTGCACAGGCTGCCCGTAGCATGAGTAAGCAGCTAAGATTTAACTCTAAAATCTCCATGTCACTCGCAGGGCCTCCCCACAGGGGGTCCCCTTGGACGCACAGCTCTGATTTTGGTGGTCCTAGCCAGGGGGGTACCACAGGAACTCTGTACCTGATTCCCTCCCTAGACAACTACACCGGACCAAGTTACAGTGATGCTTTATTCCCAGGGATTGAAAAATCATCTGTAAAGAAATTTACTGAAGGATGAAATGCAGGACGGATGTTCTTAGTCTCATGTTTTTTTCTAAAATAAATCTTGGGCGTCTAACATTTCTAGGACATGCAGAAATCCTCAAACCTTCCTTGCTGTCTTGTCATTCCACTACAGTAAATTTTCTCTGCCCTTGCAATGACAACACGGTTCTTGTTCAGTGCTCCAACCTCTGTCTGAAGGAAGGTAACATTAACCTTGTTATACAGATAGGGGTACATGAAGCACAGAAAGGGAGGAACAGTTTTGTTCAGGGTCTTACAGAGTTGGGACACAAACACACACCAGGGAGTCTGACTTCCAGACCCATGTTATGTCCGCTAGACCGCGCCAGGCTACCTTTAAAACTAAAACCATATGTGCCACTGCTATTTGTTCCTAGACATACCCCTGCATGTGCTCTCTGGTGCATGGCAAAGGGATCTGGGTGGGGTAGGGGAGGCTGGGGCCAGCACCTGTGCTGGCCCCAGGAGCCTTACTTGGGGTCCTGGAGTCCTCTGGCTTCTGGCTGGCCAGGCTTTAGTTTTTTGTGACATGCTGCTGCCACATGCACTATGCCGCTTTTTTTAGTAGTGTTTTTTTTTTTACATTGGGATCTGCCAGCATCAAAAATCATGGCACACAGGTGTACGTGCACTGCACGTAGTTTGCAGTGCCTCAAATGACTTTGAGGCGCTGCAAACTGCACATGCGTGCTTGTGGGGTTGTGCTCATTGTGTAAGGGAAAAGAACCCTGACCTTTCTCTTCTCCAGCATCTGGATTTGGTCCATAAGACAAAAGGTCAAGGTCAGAGATCGAAGCGTCTCAACCAGCTAGTCTGATCCAGGCATGCCAGTGTCTGTCACCAAGAGCACACAAGGGACTGATGTGGCTGGTATTACATCTAGTTACTTTTGACTGTGCAGCCTCAGTGAGTTGGTATCCATGTACAGCCAAATAATCTGCAGAGAAGGCTCAAACTCATGCCTCTTGAGCCATCTTGAGATGTTTTAATTGCTCCATTCAGGAGTTACTAGGCCTGTGCTAAAAGCTCACTATAGGTGGTCATCTACAAACTAGTTCAGATCATGGTAGTTTACAGCTCCAGTTTGGAAAGCTGGAAAAGAATGAGCAGGAATTTAGCCTCTAAAAACCAACAAAGGAATAAATACCTCTGCGACTTGGCTAAATGATGTTTACTATGTAACATTGCCAGTGACAAAAGCAAGCATCCCTACTTTTAATGCATTTTCAATAAAAATGTAATGGTGTGCGCTGTGTAACCGCCTCCAGTAGAATGACAGAAGTAGAGGGAATGAACGCAGCAGAAGAAAATAAGCCACAGTTAACAATGGAGCATTTGAAGAAAAGAGAAAAAGGAAGGCAGATGGCATGAATATTAGTGCATGAAAATGACTAACACTTTGAGAATTTCCCAGTGTACTTCTCACTTGTTTTGGCTTGCTTCTATAATTAATTTATGGAAAGCACCTAAATTGGGAATAAACACAATCTCACAAATCCCTTCTAATCTCTGCCTGTATTTTTGAAATGATACCCTCAAGGTATAGTTTCTTACAATGATTAAACTGTTTTCTTTTTAAGAATTAAAAAGGTCTCTTTTTATTTTTTTATGCAATTGCACAGAGCATTAGTGGTCAGGCTGAACTCAAAACTAGTTTAGATGCAATCTATTGTTGTCAGCTGCCTTGATGTGGGCATTTATGTGCTATGGTGCCTTATGCTGGATGTGCCACTATTTTTGTTTGGGGTTCACAGACTTTGAAGCAAAACATGACACAATGTGATCTAACAGCACAGAATCATTCAGTGGGTGTTTTGTATTTGGAAGCTGCTTCATTAAAAAAATAAATATTTTTCATTAGGTAGCTTCTTCCATTTGAAAAACAAAAGCAGAAGGGCTCCCAGGAGTCAGCAAAACGGGAGTCTCTTGTTTTGGAGGGTTATGAGGAAATAGTACAGGGAAGGCTATACAGGAAGAACAATGGGAGATTTGAATGTGCCCCCAGTGATAGTATTCTGGCAAGGAAGTTGCAGCAAGCCATTGAGTGGAGCTTTGAACAGTAGGCAAAGTCTATAAACATATAGGCTTAACCCAGCATTCAGCTGTTACATTTGCAGCTGGCTTGTTTCGTTCCTTGCAGTTTATCTGAATACCTCAGCTGAGCGCTTGCTAGGACACGGCTGCTGCTGCCACAGAGCTGTATGTTCCCCTGTAGAGGGGACCACTAGAAGGGACAGATAAACATCAAGAGCCCTGACCCAAAGCTAACTGGAAAACTTCCATTGAGTCCTGTACGCTTTGGATCCTACAGGTTGGTGCTACACAGCTTGCCACCCACTCCCCAGGGGAATGAAGCTACAGCAAGCACTAGACAGCTTGAAGAGGGCACTGCAGTCCACAGCCCTGTGTTGTGGAGATGCATGACACTAAGCATCTTCACACATACCGGCAACCGAAATGGGCCATGGTTTGCTAATGCACAATTGTTCGCCTCCTGCCTGGAGCAATGCTTATCTTCTCTCTACCACCCACCTGCATGCACGTGACCCCTCAAAGACTAGAAATACACCAAGCAGAGCCTCAGCATAACTCCGGGAAAATCAGTAGATCTACATGTGAATTTGATTCAGCTGAGAATCCGGCCTCTGGATTGATACTACAATTGTGGGTACCAGCACAGAGCTCCAGTAGATGCTGCACTCTGTGCTGCTGTGCAGGCAGGTGCTAACAGCAGCTCCTTGTTGTCCAGAGCAGCAGTAACAGACTACCCATTTCCTAAAGCAAATGGTATACTTTTCCCAAGGCATCACATGGCTGGGATCAGGCCTTCCTTTGCTCTTGCTCTTCCTAGGACTATATCCCTGTAATTGGCATTCACAAATCTTTTGTATGGGACCATCTCAGTGTCACTTGGCACAATTGCAAATCACGTAGGAGATTTTGGCTGATCCTTGGGCTCTTCGGGGAAGATTTGTGTAACCTCCCAGATCTGAACTTCACTGTGATCCAAGGGGACCATATAGCTCCTAGACTGCTGAGAGATGTATGGTCTACTTAGCAAGGAACTGCCATCACAAAGCATCAGTACTGACCATGGATGGAGTTTGTCTATGAAATCCTTTTTTTTCCTTGTGGCCGAAAAATAGGGTTGGAGGCTGGATCCTGCTGCTAGGAGCAGGAAGCAAAGGTAAAGACATGGTACTTTTATTACTCATCTCAGTGTGGTTTGACATGAAAATCAAGGTAAGAATTAGTGAATGGCACAACTGGTCCCTTTGTTTTATCCCCTGTAGGTCACTCATGCATAAGAGAAACCTTTGCTTTTTTTCCTCCTCTTGTAATGGCTAATGGAAAAATATCACTGCAGTGAAAGATTCGCTCTCCCCTCTTAACGACAATGACAGAGCTAAGTGAGCCATCTGCACAGTACACCAGCAAAGCATTTGGGCTGCTGTTTCAGATGAATGCTTTCCATTTTGTTGGCTGCTTGCTTGTGTTTTATGAAGTTCAAGAGCAATTCAGGCAGCTCACTGTGCTTTGCAAGGAGAGAGCGTTGCTTTCATCATAACGTCTAGTTGTCCCTGAATTTGTGCTTGCTAGAAAAAAGCTGTGTCACCAAGGCAGAGAGGATCAATGCATATGCTCCCTCCTGGTTTAAGAGTCAAATGAAATAGTGAGTGCCCTGATCCAAACAGCCATTGCTACCCCAACGGTCAAGAGATCATTAAGATGGAGGGCTGTTCTGTGTTGTTGGATTTTGGGACACCCAACTAACCCCAGCAGAATCCATGGTTCAAAATTCCCATTTCAAGACTGCCTGAAACCGCCCCCCCCCGATTACTGCCATCTTTGTTTTTTAGAATATTGCTGCAGTAATTAAAACACTGTAGAAGATATTCTGTTCCCTTAAGTAATAAATAGTTTTGAATGTTTTACTCAATTAATTACACTATTAGTTAAATATGTATTTTTATAACATGCATATTCACTCAACTACTTACTCTAACAGTTAAATGCATATTTAAATATGCATTATACACTGTAATGCATATTAATTATTTGGTGAAGGGAGAGAAGACTCATTCCGAAGTACTCCCTTGCAGGGAATAGATGTTTATGTACCAAGCAGAGACCAGAGTGGCTTCAGAGTTCCTGTAGCTTGTTGTATGTAACAGATTCAGATTTTGTTGCTGGTTGTGGAGCTCTGTAACCCTCCATGAGATGTTTACTGGATGCACCTACGTGAGATGCTTAACAGTGCATTAGCATAGTTTACTGTGAAGTAAGCACATGTGTCTGCACGTGCATGTTTACTATGCAGTAAACCTCCCTAATCCTGAGTAAATTTGCTACCTGCAAATGCAAGTAGCAAATTTAGTTTAGATTAGTAATGACACAGTAGTGCTTGTGTAGACACCTGATTGGGAGCAAAGTGTGCTGCGCTTGTGGAGCTCAGTGTGGAACAAGCTCCTCAGCCTGTCCCCCTCCCCAGCTTCAGGCTCGTGAGCTCAGCTGGGAACAAGCTGCCCATCCTCCACCTGGCATGTAGGATGGGGGCTGGGAACTGTCCTGGTCAGTGTCACTAGGAGTCACTAGGCAACCATGCCGGGATACTACTGTGCAGTTATGCCAATTACTGCATAGTCATTTAGTACTTGGTTATACAAATACTAAATGACTGTGCAGTAACAACTAAGCAGTAGGTGTTTCATGTAGACAAGCCCAGAGGGTAACAAATGTTGCTTGTCTTGGAGAAAGTGCAAAGGTGGCTCTACAATTTACAGACTAATGAGCTTTCCTCAGTGGCGACACATAGGGGGTGCATGAGGGTGCATGTGCACACCCTGAGAGCACCAGTGCACCCCTTGATGGCCCCGCTCGCCACTTAGGTGACTGGTGGGGGGGCAGGCGGGAGTACCAGTGCCCCCCCTGCAAGCGCCGGCTGGGGAGTAAAGTGATCAGCGGTGGGGGGACACCCCGTGGTTGGTGGGATAAGCCGCGGGGGGGGACTCCCCCCATCAGCGAGATTGGTTGTGTGGGGACTCCACCCTCCAGTCGTTGACTGGTTGCTGGGGGGGCATGTGCCCCCCCCGACTAAGGTGGCACCAGTTGTCCATGGCTTTCCTTCTAATACCAAGTAAAGGGATTGAAACAAAAGCAAGAATTACATAAACCGTAGATGAACTTGATGTGATTGGTACCAACAATATCAGCTTCTGCAAAGGAAAAATCATATCTCTCTAATTTGTTAGACTCCTTTGAACATGGCAACAAAATAGTTCATAGACATTGATATAATTTACCTGGCATTTCCAAGAGCTTTTGAAAAAGGCAAGTTAGCTCACCTGAGGCAATTCAAATACTACCCTCAGGCAAATAACCACAGACCAGAGTCTAATAAAAGGAAGAAAGCAAAAGACCAGAATAAAAGCTTAGCACTGAAAGTGGTTATGTTGAGGAGATTTGGGCCTCTGTGCTAAGACTGGTATGGCTTAAATCACCAATTATTTGATGAAACTGCTAAGCAGCAAGATGGCAACATTTGAAGATGACAAAATGATTTGGGGGAGTCAAAATTTAAGAGGTCTGTGGAGGAGCCAGGCAAAGTTAGGTGAAGATGGCTCCTGAAATTCCCCTCTTCAGGTTTGTTAAACCTGTAGACTCCAGGACCGTTTATCATGCCGGCTAGTGTTGGCACGATAAAGGGACTGTGCTCACAGCTGCCTGCCTAGTGAAGCTCAAGAGAGCTTGTGGGGAGATTTTGGAGTGGTGGATCTTTAAGAGGGGAGCATGCATCTGACTGGGTGTAGTCACTTGGGCCCTTCTTTCCAGCAGTGACTCTTCTGGCATCCACTGCTGCAGTGTCTTGCTTTCTGGACCTGAAGAGGGCTCCATGCCATCATCCACCAGACTCGTGCTTGTTACTAAGCCTGCCTCTGGTTTTCCTTCGGCCCTGGTCCTGCCATTGCCACCCAGCACCTGAGTCAGAGGCGGCTTCTTTCTAGTCCCATGTGCTGCTTCTCTGTCATTTTCCCCATGGAATGCACTGCAAAGGCATAATTGCATCAGGCCAGGGAGCGAGTTGGGGGAAACGTGTGCAGGTAAATGCCCAACAGATGTGCATGTATGTGTGCATATATGTATGTTTGTATGTGGGTCGGGGAGGTTCAGTGGGGAATTAAAAAAAAACTTCTAAACAAAACCTAGCCACCAGTTTCTCCTGACATTGCAAGTTCACTGCTGGAGCTTAGGTTCAAATTCAATTCTCATTTTAGCTGTCCTTCTCCAGGCACCAGAAAAGGTGTCTTGCCAAGATGTGGCCGGTGCTGAGAAGACCTCAGCGTTCTGAGGAAGCCGAGTGGCCATGTTGCATACTATACAGGGGCCAGAGGCCATGGGAGCCATCTCTGTAACAAAGACACTAAAAGAAAAATGTCTAGAGAAACCAACCAGATTCCCATGCTTCTCCTCCTTCCAAAGTATTCACAGCCCAGGCCTTAAAAAATGAGGAGCTGAATGGAGGATCCTCAATCCTGAGTTAAGCTCCTAATTAGGTGGCTTGACCTTCGAAGTGGCTGCTCCCATCAAAACCATCATGGGGAGGTGGATTGGCAGTGTTTGTGCTCACTGGGAAGTTTTTCTAGCAAAACAGTTGATCATGACTATTTGGCAAGAGGGCTAACCGTTGCTTTAGAGGGGACACATTGCTGATCGAATATGCTTCTGTCAGGGGGTAACCTAGCCATCTCAGGATGGGCTCTGAGGCTCGCAGTCTGATTCACTGTGGGAAGCCGCTGCATAGGGTAGTAGTAACCTGTGGGAGCAACTTGTTCCCTCTGCTGTTGTTTCTTTCCACTGAAGCTTACCTGGTTTGCTGAGTAGGTTTAGCTGTGCTGGCTGGTTGACAGCTGCGGTTGCCATATAGATTCAGACTAATGGTCCTCTGCTCCTGTGATTTGTCTGATGGTGGCCAGCACTAGGGAGTTATAGAAGACATTTCTTCCTAATACTAGGTAATTAAAAATTTGATTTAAAGCTCAAGGTGTGAAGACTTATAACATTATAAAGTACCTTTGGATGACTTTCATTCATAGACGTGTCTCATTCATAGACATGCATTCCTCTAAATCAGGTGACAGGTTCTGATTACCATTGATTGGCTATAAACTGTGCATATGGTTAGTCTGTGCCATAATAAACTACTTTCGTCAACCCGACTTCCCTTGCTTCCATTTTCTACCAGTTATATCTTGTCTTTTTGACATTTCTATAATGTTCACCGCAACAACCTCTGGTTGATATCTTTTGGCACTCTCAAAATATAAATGCTTAATAATAACTTGCTTAACACATGCCCTCTGTAATGTCTTGTGGCTTTCAGTTATATAGGCGTAGGGCTTTACAAATCCACATACAGTACCAAGAGAAAATGGATAATTGCCCTGGCAAGAGACTGGCTTTTTCCTTTGAGACTCTTGCATCCAATGAAGTTGAGTGTCTTGCTTTGACTAGAGGAATCAGAACTCATGGTAGAGGTGATATCTTTTATTAGAGCAACTAGATTTTTGCAAAAAAAATCTTCAATTGCAGGCTTTTAGGTATAACAGCCTTTACTGAAAGTAGTGAGTCCCAGACGTGTGCACACTCTAGTTGGAAGACAGCCTCACTCAGTCTAATGTGTCTGTGGTAGAGGTAGGTCACGCTGGTGGCAAGTAGTCCAGGCCATAAAAATAGTACCATAGAGATTTATCATAGCTGGCCCTTTTAATCCGTTAAAGATTGAGACCAGATTCTTACTTATTCCTAAAAGAGTGTCTATTAAGATGCTGTCTTCACTTGCCATCCTCTTCCTGGGACCCCTGAGTTGCACGAGCCAAGCCCTGCCTGCACATTTGCATGCAGGCATTGCTGGTATTTTTAACAATGGATCTGCCTGCAATCGTTTTTGAAACAAAGCACTTTTACTGTACAGTACGAGATTGTACATCAAAACTATTATTTCCAACATCTCTGGCTTAATTGTAAAACTATAATACAAATGACATTGGGGGTTTGCTGGAGTTAAATTTTAATAGCAAGCCAGTGCCCTTTTAATGGCATTTTATACATTTAAATTGGGCACGATCCCTTTGGGAACAGTAATTTTATTCATGGAGATTATGTCTAATTTGAATATAAAAAATACCACTAAAAAGATATTGAATTTGCTATTTTTCACTTGCAGGAATCCTAGTGTCCAATCTCCCCAACTGATTGGGCTTCAGTGGATTTAGAAAAAAAAAGAAAGAAAACTTTCATCAAGCCAAGTACACTATAGAAATCTGTGTGCTCATCAACGTACCCCCAAACATCTGAATTTGGTCCCTAAGCATTCTGGGTATGGCATGCAAATGAGAATATTTCACTGCGGAGATGTGTCCCATCTAGCATGCCCATCACATGTAGCTTTGAACATTATTGCATGAGAAGGAACAAGAAAATAACCAAAAGCAGGAAGCATCAGTGGCACTTTAAATATATAGAGCAAGTTCTTTAGCTGGTGTGAATCACAGTGTCTCTTTTGGAAACCCTGTAGCTATGCTGATTTACATCAGCTGAGTGCCTAGCTCCATTTTTTGTACTATCCCCTACCTTGGGCAAGGCTGTCTGCTTTTTATTAGACCTGATGGGAGGAGGAGGAGACCATTCGGGAGCAATGTTTTTGAAATTTATTTTAGATCCAGATCAGCATGAAAACAAAACTCTGCCTATTCAGAAGATAGCAAATATAGTTGTGCTGCACTCTATACTCTGGTGCTGGGCATGGTCAAAGAAGGTGTTTCATTGTAAGTCACTCAAGCGCAGGATGAGCCCGAGCTTGAACTGTTCTCTCATAGCCCAAGACTCTCCCCACCTGAGTGCAGAGCTTCTCCCTCTTTTTCTGCCCATGCAAAGTTTCCCAGGGACATTTCACAGAAATTAATACAACTCAGCTGATTCCCATGTTTTCAAACTGTGCATTTCAGCCTCCCAAGGCTAGAACACACTCTTTTTGCTTGTTTGCTTATTTATCAAGTATGGTCTTTATGCTCAATGTGGAACAGAACTCAGGAAACCACGGGCGCCTATACATGTGCAGTGAGGCTACTTTGACATCCTGTAATTACAGTGCGTTGAAGCAGACTTGATTAATAGAGTCTGCTGGGGCATGGTAATTACTATGCTCCAGCAAACTCCAGTGTCTCGTGTATCAGTGTCCCCATGCTGAAAAATGGCAGCGGGGGTGATGAACTTTAGTTAAAGTGCCCTGTCTGTCATTTTTCAGCATGGGGACCCTGATACACAAGACGCTGGAGTCTGCTGGAGAATAGTACTTATCATGCTTCAGCAGACTCGATTAATCAAGTCTGCTTTGATGCACTGTAATTACAGCACATTGGAGCAGCCTTGCTGCACATGTATAGTTGCCCATGATTTCCTGAGTTCTGTTCCATCCCTCTTTCCCCCAACTCCCGAGCATGTGTATAAACAGCCCATGGTGCTGCCATGTGTGGCTTATAACTTAGGGTCTAGATTACGGGTTGGCAACTTTTTTGGGCAGAGTGCAAAAAAACACCCTCAACCTCTACTTGGAAGATGTTGGTGTGTCAGGGGCAGATGGCAAGGGAGCCGCGAGGGACCTGATCCTGGTTGTGGCTCCTTCCCTGCTGTCTGCCCAGAGGCACACCTGCCATCAGAAATGAGCTGGGCCAGGGCTTCGTGGACCCTGGTGTAGCTGCTGGTAACCTCCCTGCTGTCTGGTGCAAGCAGCCCAAGCTCCATGGCAGGCTGCTCAGTACCCAAGCCAGCTGTGGTAGGCAGCTGGGAAGCTGCAAGTACCTGCATCAGGGTCCACAGCTCATTGCTGGCAGTGGGTGCATGCATGCCTTGGGGCATATGGTGGGGGAGGGGCTGGGGCTAGGGCTGTATTGCCACAACAAGGATCAGGCCCCTTATGGGTCCTCTGCTGTCCTCCCCAAGGGACACATGCATCTGCCACCACCAATGAGTTGGGCCAGGGCTCCATGGACCCTGGTGCAGGTGCTTGCAGCCTCCTAGCTGCCTGCCACAGCTGACCCAGGCTCTGGGCAGACCCCGGCCGCCTACCAGACAGCCCAGGCTTCTCACAGCAGGTGGCGGGGAGGCTGCAAGCAGCTGCACCTGGATTCACAGATCCCCAGCCTGGCTTATTGCTGGGGGTGGTGCACGTGTGTGTCTGGGCAGGGGGAACTGTGAGGGGTTTAATCCTTGTTATGGAAGTGCAGCCCTAGCCCCTTCCCCACCACCTGCCCTGAGGTGCACATGCCAAGCAAAGTGCCTTTGCCTGTCACACTCTGGCATGCATACTGGGGGTTTCTGATTCCTGGTGTAGATCCTGCATGTAGGTCCACAGTGGTGAGCTCTCATGCTTCAGCAGATCTGACTGAGATTTTAGGCAAACAGTAACACACCAACTGTGGGAGATCATTAGGTGGACATAGCCAGGTGGCATCATGGAGGGGATAATGCTCCACAATGTTAATTTGACAAGTGTATAAAAGACATGAAGAGTGAAGAATATTTCAGTAGTCCTGGTTATGATTATCATGCCTTGAGCAGGGGCTTGGATAAGAGGATCTCCTGAGATCCCTTCCAGACCTACTTTTCTATGATTCTAGGATGTAATGAAGACTTGTCAGTCCACTACTGTATCTACATTTTAATAGAGAATGCTAAGAACTGTGGCTATATATATATATATATATATATATATATATATGTATATGTATATGTATATGTATATTTGTATTACAATTTAATTTACAAGTTAGTTAGTTATTTTTCCCAGCTGTAATATAACATTCCTAAAGGGAGGATTCTCTTAAATGATATACTATTCTCACATGATTTTTCTAACAGTCTAAATCTGATGCAAATGTTTTAAGGCCGCAGGTAAAATAAATAAAACCTCTTTGGACAAAAACAGGCACATTTCTTTCGTGGCTTTGTTAGTATTATACAACCCTGCTCCGGAAGAACACTGTCTAGTAGTTTTGGCTATTGCACCCTTCACTGGAAAGAACAGCAACTTGATTCATTTCAATTCTGACTGAGTTCAATATACCATATTTACTTGGATATAAGGCAACCCCTCAAAAATAGTCTATATATGAACAACTTATAAGTTTATTATAATTCTCCAGGTATATAGTTATTGGTGGTTTTCCTTGAATTTGTTTCTCTTCCACTGCTAAAGCAGGGAAAATAAATCTGGGGGGTCAGGTAGCCCCCTTGCCCTTCTTTCCCCTGCAGCCCCCAACCCCAACACCTTATTGTCAGACCCTGTACTCCCTGACTGCATAGAAGCAAGGGGCAAGTCTGAATATGCTGACCTTGTAAAAAACAAATCAAAATATATCTACATTGCATACATGCAAGTTTTTACGGGTAAACTTAGACTTCAGGTAGTCATAGACTTAGTACATCCAGAATTGATGTATAAAAGAAACTGCTGCAAATTTTAGCACAGACATTCTATAAACACATTTTGAGCAACATGTCTGTACTTCCTTATAGTGTGTGTGTGTGTATGTGTGTGTGTATATATATATATATAT
>NW_017729024.1:838614-840286 GCF_001723915.1 Gavialis gangeticus | reverse complement strand
AAAGGGGCCCTGATAACAGTCAGTTGGGAGGGGGAGGTGGTGGGGAGGGAGGCTGCACGGGCCTAGGCAGGTGCAGGGCAGACAGAGGTGAAGGGGGGTTCATGGTGGTGGCTGTTATCAGGGCCAGGTGGCAGGGAGGGGTGGTGTCCCCCTGCGGCCTGGTCCAAACAACAGCCAACAGGGAGTGGGAGGCGGAGGGAAGCTCCACTGCAAGGTGGAGGTGGGAGGGGGGAGGGAGCCCCCATATTGGAAGCTGGGGGAGAAGGCGGTGGCAGCAGAGGGAATCTTTACATGGCTGGCCCCGGATGGTGGTGGTGGTGGTGGTGGGGGGGGCATGTAAACACTCCCTGAAATCTGTCATTCTTGATGGGCAATTAGTTAGTATCTATCTATCTATCTCTCTATATATACATATACAGGGCTGTCTCTAGGGGGATGCAAACTGGGGCAACTGCCCCAGGCCCTGCACTTTGGGGGGCCCTGTGGAGCCAGGCCAGTTGTATGCTGGCCACTTGCAAACCGCACCCCACCCCCCACACACTTCCCATCAGTATGTTTCCTCAGTATAAGCCATGTGTTTTATAGTCAGGCTCAGTGTGGGCTATATTTAATCAACGTCATAGTTGGTTTTCATTACTGAGCACATGCTGCTTTTGGCAACAGTTTAATGATAGACTGTGTATTTACTGAGGTTTCCTTGTATGTGAATATAAGATGAGGGGCTTTTTTCCCCATGCTGATTGGGGGAAAAAACATCATCTTGAATTTGAGTAAATATAGTAATATGTTTACTATATCCAATTATGGCTGTTATGTATGGGTAAAACCTTTGTCTTCTTGAAGTAAATGGCCACATTCCCATTATATTCAACAGGGCTAATTTTTTCTTTTATGTTTCTAAAACATGTAAAAATGTACCCAAAACACAGTTGCTATGTGCTTTTCTATATTTTGTTTCATGTTGGTGCTACTTGGTAAGTACCCTCTGTAAAATTTCACTCATACTTATGACTGGGTGGCCTGTTGTAACTTACTGAATCAAGTGTCTGACATATAAAGAGAATATGCAGAGTGAAATAAATGCAAAATATACTTCGGTCCCTTATTTTATCAATTTCAGTTTAGTTTAATTATGATGATGCACAGGATAGGGATGGTTGTCTTATAATACATTTTGTACAAATAGTAAAATCTTAGTGGTGAGAGCCCCCCAACACTATATGAGCCATTAGATCTATGCTAAGTGTTGGCGAGAGCAGTAAGTTTTTGTGTGACTCATGAAGTGGTAGCTTAGTGAACAGAACATTTGCTAGGTATAATCTCATCAATATGCTACCTTTCAGCTGCCAAACTTTTTCCTACAGTTCAGTATGTGTTGCATGTTATGCAAGCCAGTCCTATTGCTCATGATAAGTATGGTGGTTGCTTGTATGCAGTTACTAGGGGCCTGCACCTGCTTGGCATGCATGCATATAAATGCATCCACACAGACCTCTGGTTTGCAGGTGTACATAGATAGCTAGATAGATCAACGAGTGAACTTTAAACCACAGGCATTTGTAACTGAGCTTTTATATACACACAATGTATGTACAAAGTCAACATTCATACAATTACTTACAGAAAATGAGGTCCCACGAGCACTGTGTCGCCTTGCCATGAGGTAGGCAGT
>NW_017729024.1:808793-833124 GCF_001723915.1 Gavialis gangeticus | reverse complement strand
TCCCTGAAATCTGTCATTCTTGATGGGCAATTAGTTAGTATCTATCTATCTATCTCTCTATATATACATATACAGGGCTGTCTCTAGGGGGATGCAAACTGGGGCAACTGCCCCAGGCCCTGCACTTTGGGGGGCCCTGTGGAGCCAGGCCAGTTGTATGCTGGCCACTTGCAAACCGCACCCCACCCCCCACACACTTCCCATCAGTATGTTTCCTCAGTATAAGCCATGTGTTTTATAGTCAGGCTCAGTGTGGGCTATATTTAATCAACGTCATAGTTGGTTTTCATTACTGAGCACATGCTGCTTTTGGCAACAGTTTAATGATAGACTGTGTATTTACTGAGGTTTCCTTGTATGTGAATATAAGATGAGGGGCTTTTTTCCCCATGCTGATTGGGGGAAAAAACATCATCTTGAATTTGAGTAAATATAGTAATATGTTTACTATATCCAATTATGGCTGTTATGTATGGGTAAAACCTTTGTCTTCTTGAAGTAAATGGCCACATTCCCATTATATTCAACAGGGCTAATTTTTTCTTTTATGTTTCTAAAACATGTAAAAATGTACCCAAAACACAGTTGCTATGTGCTTTTCTATATTTTGTTTCATGTTGGTGCTACTTGGTAAGTACCCTCTGTAAAATTTCACTCATACTTATGACTGGGTGGCCTGTTGTAACTTACTGAATCAAGTGTCTGACATATAAAGAGAATATGCAGAGTGAAATAAATGCAAAATATACTTCGGTCCCTTATTTTATCAATTTCAGTTTAGTTTAATTATGATGATGCACAGGATAGGGATGGTTGTCTTATAATACATTTTGTACAAATAGTAAAATCTTAGTGGTGAGAGCCCCCCAACACTATATGAGCCATTAGATCTATGCTAAGTGTTGGCGAGAGCAGTAAGTTTTTGTGTGACTCATGAAGTGGTAGCTTAGTGAACAGAACATTTGCTAGGTATAATCTCATCAATATGCTACCTTTCAGCTGCCAAACTTTTTCCTACAGTTCAGTATGTGTTGCATGTTATGCAAGCCAGTCCTATTGCTCATGATAAGTATGGTGGTTGCTTGTATGCAGTTACTAGGGGCCTGCACCTGCTTGGCATGCATGCATATAAATGCATCCACACAGACCTCTGGTTTGCAGGTGTACATAGATAGCTAGATAGATCAACGAGTGAACTTTAAACCACAGGCATTTGTAACTGAGCTTTTATATACACACAATGTATGTACAAAGTCAACATTCATACAATTACTTACAGAAAATGAGGTCCCACGAGCACTGTGTCGCCTTGCCATGAGGTAGGCAGTGTGAATGCCGTTTGGTTGTTTGTCATGATGCATTCTGATCATTTATTATTTTTAAATTAGTCAGCAAAGCTGAAAGACCCTATGGGGCCACATTGTGGTGGGTGCTGAATGTGTCACAGAAAGAAGTTGTACTAATCTAACTAAATAATACCACGGCTATTATCCCCAATGTCTCAGATCCCCATCAGTAAACAGAAAGATTAAGCCCCTGCTCGTGTTGCAATTGAAATCAATCAGAGTTTTGATATTGTCTTAAATGAGAATAAGATCAGACTTGGCTACAGTAACGTGGTGAGTCTGTGACAGGAACTGAGTCCAGATTTCTTGAGCCCAAGCCTTGGTGCCTTCTCTACACAGTCTTTCCTCTCATTAGAAAATGTTGCTTTAGCATTCATACCAGGGTGGATAGTTTATTTCTTTTGAGAAAACTGCAATTTTTCTTTCAGTTTAAACTGTTTTTGCTTGTAAGCTGCTGTTAGCAAGGCACAAACTGAAATCTGCCTTGCCTTTTGGCATCCAAATCTTTTGGCATTCAAATTGTACAATGGGTAGCTTTTACCCTCCACTCTCTTTTACTGCAAAACCTTTCCCTTGATGCATTAACTGTATACCAGTCCCACTCCACTTAGAGATATAGCTGGCCCAAGCAGGAGGAGGCAACTGGATTTTTTAGTTACATTTTTGACATAGCTTAGCTCCCATTTAGAAATCCACATGAACTGGATGCCATTTCAATAATGCCAATTACCTAATACTACCGAAAACTAAGGAAAATTTCCATGTGCAACTGGGAACTATGGGAGCTGCTGGCAATTGAAAATCTGGTCCCTTTATTTCTAGGCTTTGAAACAGCAGCCACTGATGATGACTTGCACTCAGCATTGATTCCAGTGTTTTGGCCACTTTAAGGGTGGTGGAGGTGAGCTGTGCTAGCACGTGGGTCTCCTTTCACCTCCCCCCCCACGGTCTCCCCATCACAGTGTTGTGCTCTCCAGCACGATAATGGTAACAGTGCTGTTATATCCCTTCACAAAGCAGTAGCCTTGTTTCCTAGTTAGGATAAACTATTTGGCCTTTGGACAAGATTAGTTCTGTATGGAACAGGATTGTTATCACTTAATTGAAAATAATTATCCAATGCAAATTAGCTTCAAGTTCACTAGCTGGGTTGAAAGCACTGAGCACTGCAGAGCAGTTTGGAGGGGGTCTGGGCAGGGGTTAAGTATATGTAACCATAGAGATAAAAGCCGTTTTTTTATAAGCTCACAGCGTGACTGTGGAAGACATCGGCGTGGAAACAAATATGTTCAAGTGAGCACTGGAATACCCGTGCACTCCGCAGGCTCATTAGAGAGAAGGAAGAAATAGCAGCTCTGAGTAACCAGGATGTATCACAATCAAAAGGATTTCAGGAACATCCTTCCTCACAGATGCCAGGCTTCCATGGTCTAGATCTTTATCACAGCCCTGTCATACAAATTTCAGCCTCCTGATAGTGCATGATGCATAGAGTCCCTGCCTGTGATTCAGATTGGGGTGTGTGATGAAGGAAGAGCTGCTGGCTAGAGAAAGTACTCAGACAGGCTCAGGTATCCAGGTTGTAGCCATATTGGTCTAGAGGAAAAGGCAATCAGGACTCGTAGTAAAGATGATATCTTCTATTAGACCAACAAGATTTTTGCCAAAAAAAATCTTTAATTGCAAACTTTCAGGCACTAACACCCTTCATCAGGCAGTGGAGAAAAGATTCTAAAAGTTATCTTGGGCTATGAACTGCCTGCCCAGAGGAGTTTTCCATCTATTGACTCCTCTGTGAAACCCTATGAAATACAAACTTTCATTTCTACCCAGGAGAACTTTTACCATCTTTTCTCCCATGCCTGATGAAGGGTGTTAGTGCCTGAAAGCTTGCAATTAAAGAAGTTTTTTGCAAAAATCTTGTTGGTCTAATAAAAGATATCATCTCTACTACGAGTCCCGATTGCCTCAAACAGGGTCATTTCCTTTTGTCCAGCCCTTCTAGGCCCACCAGGAGACAATGAGGAGCTGGTCAACTAATTGGAGCTGCATGCCTAGCAAGGTGCTTTTCCTTGCTTGCTAACTCCACATTCTGTAGTTTACAATCCCAGTTGACAAAGCAAATGCCAGGGGATGGAAAGGGCTGCTATCCCTAATGTGCAGATGGGGAACTGGATTGGAAATGACTTGTCATGCAAGAAGACCACAATAGAGCCCAGAACTAAACCCAGATTCTTCATCCAGAGCATCTCTGTTCGTAGGCTGCAGCAGAGCTCTCTTTCTAAGTTGTCATGAGCCCCCAGTTAGCATATTCACTATGGCAGCTTTGCCATTAGGACTAACCAGAATATTTACATGCATAAAGTAACAGGAGGCTTCAATTATTTACCATCTCTGCGAGGGCAGGAAGATGAGACTGAGGGACAGCGGCTGCGATCAGTGTAATTCCACTGATGTAAATGGAACTACCTTGATTTGCAACCGCTGAGGATCTGGCCAGTAGACTAGTTCAGGGCCATTTGTTCTCAGTGACCATCATCTCTCTGGGAGTCTCTCTCTTTTTTCTGCCTGAATGGCTTTGGATTAGATGAGTCCTCCTTGAAATGTACACAGCATCTCTGCCAATGTATTTATCCACATGTACACCAGAGAATTCTGAGTTTCAGCAACTTTTTTATTTTAATTTGCCAGATTGGTATTAGGTTAATTTCTATTTTAAAAATGGTTTAAATACAGTTTCATCAGAATAAATGTAAAATGCTTTAGCAAAGAATCTCTGTTGGTACTTTAAAGAGATAGCATGCTTTACATGGCAAAGGACAATTAGACACAGTCAAATATTGTCCTGGTTAAAGGCTATTAATTTTCCTCACATTTGTCATGAATTAATTTTTCCTGGCTATGTCAACAATATTTCCTTTATAAATACAACCAGCTCCTCCACATTGAAAAATTAAATTTGCTTTGATAATGAACTGAGGTACTAATAATCATTTTGCAATGCAAAAAAGCTCAATTACTGATTGTCACACAGCACAGTGTCACACTTGGCTGTAATTGTTTGAAAGCGTGTTTTAGATGTGGGAGAGCAAACCAGGATGTTGCCTCCAGGAGTACTGGGTGGGGTCTCTGGAAAAACGGACCCAGATGGATAGCTGTGGACAGCATCTTGGGGTTTGTAAATGTCTCCCTTTGCTGGCAGGTGTCATTAAAAACTACCAATATCCTGAGCAGCAGTAGAGTCCAGACAGCTTGGTCCCCACCTCTGCAGCACTCACAAGCAGCCGGTGTCCTTTGGCATAGCTGATTGTGCAGAGAGGTTGCTGTCCAGCCAATCTTTCTCATCCACAAGGTCTTCAGCCTTGCTTTGGTTCTGTCTGAGGCTGAGATTTGTCTTGGTTATTTTTCTATTTTAGTCGCATTTAAATGCACTCACAGGAGCTCTGAGCTCTCCCTGACACATTTTCAGCAATGTGTCTCCTCCAATGTTCTTAGTCAGCTGTCTGTTGACACCCATTACATTGTTGTTTGGGCAGTCCTGCTCCTGGTGCCTTGTCCCACATGCGTGGCATTTCAGTAGTGGAAAAGTTCTTCCTGGTGCAGCTCCTTAGCAAAAGCAGCCAAGCTTTCGTAACAAAGAACTATTGAATCCTAAGGAAAATGCTGGTGGGACAACCTGACAAGCCTGATGGAGTTTTTTCAGCTATCTCTGCCTTTGCCATAGACACACAACGCGCAGAATATGCAACACAGTTTCAGAGAGAAAGGGCACATGAGAAGCAATTCTGGGAAGACCCAGCATTGCTGTAAAAAAAACCTTGATCCATTCTGCAAAGGGCAGCTGCAGTCCCTCTCCCATGCCTAGTGGTCTAATGAGCATCATGGTACATGAAATCAGGTAAGTACAGATCTTAGATGGGGGGGGGGGCGCTAGACCAATGCAGTAGCTTCCCCAGGCTAGCATCACTTTACTTGGATGACATCTTTTTGCCATCATTCAACCCCAACTGGCAGCTATGGATGGACTTCGCCCAAAGGGGTAAATAATTCCCTCGTCTTCCAAACTAGGGGTCAACAAACAGCTCTTCTATGGGAGAAACCAAAAAGGTTTCCACCTTAGAATCATATAAAATGAGGGTTGGAAGGGACCTCAGGAGGTCATCTAGTCCAACCCCCTGCTTAAAGCGGGATCATCCATCCCCAACTAGATCATCCCAGCCAAGGCTTTGTCTAGCCTGATCTTAAAAACCTCCAAGGATGGAGATAGGACAACCTCTCTGGGTAGGTTGCTTCAGTGCTTTACTATCTTCCTAGTGAGAAAGTTTTCCCTAATATCTAACCTAAACTTCCCTTCCTTTAAACCTTCCTTTATTTTCCCCAGTTGTGGATGCTGTTAGCTTCTATTTGGCTTGTGTCTTACTGAGCCAGCCCATCCTCCGGCAACTCCACTGAGGCTGAGACTCAGGGCCTGTTCTCCAGCCCATCAAAGCCAGTAGGATACTTTTCACTGAGTTACTTCCACTGGGGCAGGGCAAACAGAGGGGCAGAGCCTGTTGCTGAAATCTGGAGTATGGAGCCCTGTTGGGGGATGTGTGTTTTTGGTGGGGTGTGAGCAACAGCCATGTTAACCTCTGTGGCTCCCTGATGCTGCTCAACCCAGTGCAGCCACTGCCACTTGCCCCACAACTGCCATGTCCAGATCTGGCCCAGAGGTCTTGGTGAAGTTGACTGTCCTGGTCTAAGGCATTGCACAATACAGGTTTGTCCTGAGTCAGTTGTTCACCGCAGAAGAATTGGCTTCCCTGTAGCCTTATATTTAAAAAATATTTTGTGGTGTAACCTGGGCTGTTTAAGCCTATGTAACAGATTGTGTGGCCATCTCCTTAATGTATAAAGAGTATAAGTGCTGATAGTAGAGTAATGTATTATCTTGAACAGCAGGAAAGGAAAGGAAACAGAATTTTCTATTGAATGTGGTTTCATGTCTAAAATATATATGTATTTGCTAATATAGGCAGGTTTTACACCAGCCATGGATATTGCTGAACTCTGACAGATTCTTCCTAGGAGAAAAGGCCGGTAATAGTTGCAAGAATTATCTGATGTACACCTCTGGACAGCACTGTATAATGCTGATTCCCCTTAGTCAGGAAAAGGAAGGGAAGGAATATAAAAGCTCTTTATTTTATGAGAAACAATTGTTAGAGTAGAGCAATAAAGTAGGACAAAATCATATCATGAAAGTTTGTGTATCAAATTAGTTCAACCCTCCCTTTATAGATTATCTGTTGTGGTGAATAAAGATACATCTGGGAAAGATACAAAAAGCTTGTATTGTTTTTGTCAAGAATAAGTCACATCTGTAGTATAGTGATAAAAGATAAAATTAGAGATGGTCCCTAATTTAGAAGAGCTGGGAATTGTAAGATGAGTTGGAAGCAGCTTATTAGTAAGAGACAAAGGTTCTGCAGAGGCTTGTCTACTGGTCCACAGTAAAAGTTGTTTAGTTTTAGTTAATTTTGTAAATGCTTGACTGTCTTTATTGAACCAGCTAATAGCTACATGGTGTACTGGTGTTCGCCACTACAGCAGTGGCAAATGAGAAACAACCTGAAAGAAGAATTTGGAAAAAGAAGAATTGGAAAACTGAGAGCAAGTAGAGCAGTGCAGCCATGGGGAAGTACAAGGGTCTCTATAAGTGCTTGTTTAGGTAGAAGGACAGTGTGATGGCAGTATTACAACCTCTGCCTGCCCTGCTCTTGTTGGGCAATATAGCAGAGAACCGGAAGGACATTCAGACAAAAGTTTGAGTGGTGCCTAGCAGCCATAGGGACAGAAGAGAAAAATGATAAAGTAAAATCATAAATCTTTTTGAATATTGTGGGGGAGGAAGCCCTGGCCGTTTATAACAACTTTAATTTTGCAGAAGGCCAAACTACACACTTAAGCGCATTAAGCATCACAACCCCCCACCCGTGAGCCAGTGCTACTGCGCAGTAACTTCAGTTACTGCGCATTTAGTTAGTATTTCATTTAGCAAGTACTAAACTAAATGTGCAGTAACTACCGTGCATTAATGAATGCTTAGACATGCCCATACTGTCCCAATCTGAGGAGCACTGCGTACCAAAAAAGAATGTGAGCCTTGAAAGATACAGGTTTTTTTATGAGCAAATGAACAACAGGAAAAAATCTAGATCAATATGCTGCTGAACTAAAGACATTAGCTAAGAACTGTGCTTTTGGGAACTATTAGAATCATAGAAAATTAGGCTGTCTAGCTGGGTCCTAAAAACCAGCAAAGGATGGAGATTCCACAACCTCTCTGTATAGTCTGCTCCAGTGTTTTACTACCCTCCTAATGAGAGAGTTTTTCCTAACATCTAACTTAAACTTCCCTTGGTGTAACTTGAGACCATTGCTCCTTGCTCTGTCAACAGCCATCACTGAGAACAGTTCAGCTCCACCCTCTTTGTAACTCCTGTTCAGATAGTTGAAGGCTGCTACTTAAATCCCCCCTGAGTCTTCTCTTCTCCAAACTAAATAAGCCTAGTTCCCTTAGCTTCTCCACATAAATCATGTACCCCAGCCCCCTCACCATTTTCATTGTCCTCTGATTCTGTCCAATTTGTCCACATCCTTTCTGTAGTGGAGGTCCCAAAACTGGAAACCACACTTCAAATGTGGCCTTACCAGTGCTGAATAGAAAGGAAGAATCACTTCCCTTGATTCGCTGGCAATGCTTCTGTTAATGCAACCTAGTATGACATTAACCTTCTTCGCAACAAAGGCATACTGTTGGTTCAGATTCAGCTTATTGTTCACTGTAACCCCCAGGTCCTTTTCTGCAGAGCTGCTGCTTAGCCAGTCAGGCCCCAGTCTGTGCGGAAGATTGTTCCATCCTAAGTGTAGGACTTTGCATGTGTTCTTATTGAACTTCATGGCTGTGTCCAGACAAATACGGATGTTTGGTTCCCCAGGGAACTGCACCACAGTTGTTTGTCCCTGAGGAATGTCTGTGCCACGTGCTTTGGCACGCAGCCAGTTACTTTGGGGGCAGTAGGGGAGGCTACAGCCAGCACTGGGCTGGCCCCAGCACCCTTATCTGGGGTCCTGGGGGCCTGCCAGGGTCGCTGCAGTGGCGATCCTGCCAGGCAGAGCCTGGCTGGCAGCTGCAGTACAGCTTCGGATGGCCTGGCTCCGCTTTTCAGCAGTGCGTGCTGCCCATATGTGCACTGCTCTGCCTTTTTTCCCGCAGGTTTTTTTTGACCCCTGGATCTGCAGGCAAAAACCCCCAGGAGCAGCACACACACAGGCAGCATGCCCTTACAGTGGGGAGAACACCTGACTCTGTGATATGTGGTGCTGCAGCTGTGTTTGTGGCACCAGATACTGTAGAGCTGCACTCATCTAAACATGCCCCATGAGATTTCATTTGGTCCAATTCTCCAGTTTCTCAAGGTTTCTCTGAATCCTAGCCCAACCCTCCAGCGTAATTTACTACTCCACCCAGCTTGGTGTCATCTTCAGACTTGCTGAGGGTGCACTGCTCCCATCTTCCAGAAGATATTGACCAAATCTAGCTCAGCATTGACTCCTGGGGGATTCCAATTGATACTGGCTGCAAACTAGATATTGAGCCATTGACTACTATCCTCTGAGCCTGACAATCCAGCCAGTTTTCTATCCGCCTTACAGTCCATTCATGCAACTTGTACTTGCTTAGCCTGCTTGTGAGAATGTTGTGGGAGACCATATCAAAAGCCTTGTTAAAGTCAAGGTATAGCTCTTGCAGAATCTCTGATTATTTGTGGAACTGCAAACACTGCATTACAAGAAAAGCTATTGTGTAAGGGAGATTTGTCCCTAGATAAGACTATACAAATTTGCTAGGTGACAGGAACCATGAAGGCCCGGGCTGTAGAGCTGAATGCACCAAAGAGATCATCCATTCATTAGTCATGAAAGAGCATGGCCAGAAGATGCCACATCACAGGGCAAAATTTTCTGCCAGTAAGAAGCCACCTCACATGGAGGAGCTTTCTGTTGGCAAGGAGAATGCTCAGAAAGAGAGAGAGAAAAGGCAGGAAGGCAGCAGCTGTTGTAACTGTGGTAAGAGGAACCATTTTATCAGCTGCTGCAGATCCTAAACATGGAAACTTCAAACGCATACAGTTAAACATATCCTGGAGGAGTTTTTCTAGACATAGTAGAAGCAAGCAAAACCAATGAGAAGGATTGTGTTTTTCCAGGGGAATTACAGAAAACAATGAGAGAAACCATTTTGCCAAGTACTGAGGGTCCCAAACACAAAACTTCAAGTTTATTTAGTGACCAGTACCACCTTTTCTCACATAACCCTCCCTCCCTCCCTCCACCAAATAAGACACCTACTTTGCTTTTGGGAAGGCAAAATGAAGGAACACATTTTTTTTCCAAAGTTATGTCTGTATAGAGCAGCTCACTCTTCCTCCCTTTCCTGCTCATCCAGAAGCATAAACTGTAGTTGCTGTTGAAGACTGGTCTCCATGGGCAGAGCTAAAAAGAGATTTGGAAAGAGCTAAAAAGAGTCTGTAAGGCTGTGAAGTAATAGAAGAGAGACCATGAGTAGCCAGCAGACAGAAAAATTGCCATATGAAAGGTTAGCTTGATCAAAACCATTAAAAAGAGAGATGTCCATTAACATCTGTGGAGTAAAGAACAATGAGCCATTAAGTCCAGTGAGTACCTCAGCTGCCTGAATAGAAATGCCACTTCTGCTGCCAAGCAGCTGGTTTTAAACTTGGAATGGAGAAGGAATCAAAATGGGGAGCTTCTAGTCTGGGAAGAAAACCACCTTCCCCACTTAAGGCTAATTTCTGGAGAAAAGGTGTATGTGATATGCAATTAAATATGGCATACCAGAGACATTTTATATAGATATGGTATAATCGAGTAAAACCAACGAGAGGTACTGTATTTTGCCAGTGGAAGTGCAAAGAGCAATGTTTTCCTTTAAATTGGACACTGGCACTCACGTTAATCTTTTACCAGAATATGAATACAAAAGATTCAAATTGAGATCAGAAGCAAGTCCAACGAGTGTAAAAATAACTGGATATTTAGGAACAAGTATACCAGTACATTGCTAGAATCCAATATAAAAGCAGAGTATATCAACTCCTATTCACTGCTAAGGAGGCGACACAAATTTTGGGTTTGGCAGCTTATGAGAAACTGAATCTTGTTAGATGTGTGCTTGCAATACAAGAAGACACAGAAGTCATGCCTGCTGATGATCAACTTTCCCATCATGGCCCAAGTCTGGACCACCTTCTTAGGAAAAAAACCTTAGCTGTTTCAGAACACAAGAAACAACCATGTCCTTATGGGAAAAAACCGTACCTACAGACACAAATGCAAATGCTATCATTCAGAAAGATGAAATCGGCCTCACCAGTTTGCAGCTGATGAAAATTGTACCATGGCCAGAAGTTGCCAAAACTACAGGTGAAGGAAGAGTGGTAAAGAAAAAAACCCCCCAAACCAACTGTGTTCCATGGAGCACTAAGAACAATAGCACTTCTGTTCTCAAACATGTTGCTCCAAAGCGGTCATGGGATTCTAGTACAGGACTCAAGTTTATCAAGACTTGGAGGAAAAGGTTCCCACCAAAATTGTAAAATGGGTCTGATACTTCATTGGTTTGACAAGGAAGTGAAACCTCCTGAAAGACTCACAGGGTGCGTCCAGACAAGCGTGCATGTGCGGTTTGTGGCACCACAGATCCATCTGTTGTACTGCAAACCACATACACTACACATGCAGGTGTTTGCCATGCTGCAAATTAGCAACATGGTGGTGGTGGTGGTGGTGGGGGTGTTACGGACATCCACTGGGACATCCCAGTGTCAAAAAAACTCATGCCAGAAAAAAATGGGGTGGCGTACATGGCAGCAGCACAGGCCACCCAAAACCGGAGCCTGGCGGGGCAGAGCCACAGTCCGGCTGCTGGCTAGATTCTATGTGCCCAGATCTCTGCTGCTGGAGCCTGGGAAGGCCCCCAGGACCTCAGGTAAGGCTGCTGGGGCAGCCCAGGTGCTGGCCCCAGCCTTCCCTGAGCTACCCAGGGCACCTTGCTGCATGTGCAGGGGCATTCCCCAGGGACAACTAGCAGGGGTACAAATATGTGCTGCTGCTATTTGTCCTCAAAGAACACATGTTGCTGCTTGTGGGAATGTGCCCATCGAGCTTTGCTAAAGGAGCTGAAGAAAGGTATTATTTTTGCTCAAATCAACCAGATGGTTTGTACTGCTTACTTTAAGGAATTCTTTCCCCTGTCCACCCTGAGTTTTTAGCACTATTGTGTCCTGTAAATATGTAAATAGAAAGTGCTATTTTTATAAATTAAAGGATAGCCTTGTAATAGAAGCATGTGCTTGCAAAGCAAATGCACCAAACAAGTGTCAAGTTTCAGTACAATCCCACAACTCCTATCTCTCTGATTTAGTTTTGACTCTCAGGTACAGTTGAACATAGGATTGGGTCCATTTTGGAGGCATTAGGATTGATACTTTCTGACATCAAAATACCCTTTTCGTATCAGAATAGACGCAAGTTATACATTAATCTAAATTCTCTCCTTTTCATAGTGTTGCCATGCAGGGTATAATGGCTGGATATCAGATCAGCAAGCCAGCTGGAAGAATATGGAATGTCTGACTAATTTACACAGTGCATGAAGTTTAGGTGGAATTTTCTAAGTTCAATTAAAGCAGAATTTCTGCTGAAGTTAATTTAAAATTTTAAAAAGCCCAGTGTGCCGTGTGGATTTTTTTTATTATTATTTTAAAGCTTGGTGGTTACTTTGTTCTTTTGTTAAAAGTTAGTCATTAAAGTAAAAATTAAAAGACAAAATGAAAAACCACTGTGCATAGAAAATCCACCAAGAGCTCAATAGAACCTCTTCAGACACAAGCTGAATGGAGGAGGAGAGAGATTTAGTTTGGCTGCTCAGTAAGTGGTGAATTTTCTATGCACCGGGGTTCTGGGAGCTTACGTTCTGCTTAAGCCCTAAAGAACAGGATAAAGATGTCTTTTTACGTGAGCACTGCAACATATGCACAGCGATTAGGATGGCGTAATGTTGGAGATTCGCTTTCACCTTGCTGTTAGTTCTCATCAACATTGTTTTAAAAGTACACTCAATGAGATTTTGAGTAATAACAGTCCACGGAGCAGTCTCTTCACCATGCTGCTTTAGTGACTAATTTTGTCAGAGGTGGACATGTGGCTTTTATTTTTTTCCTAAGGAAGGTACGCATTCTCACCCTGCAACCTGCATAAAGACCTCCTTTGGGGAGCCACTCAAGTCAGCTCTGCTAAGCAAGCAGCCATTATGTGAATCACAAGAGCCTTCTTTAGGCTTGTTGGTTGTAGCCATGTTGGTCTAAGGACACAGGCAGAAAAGGTTCTTTGGGGTAGATGTGATATCTTTTATTAGATCAACTAAATAGTTGGAAAAATTGTTCTTTGCAAGCTTGCAGACACAAACCCCCTTCTTCAGGCATAGAAAGAGCTTTCCTTGGCAGGGAAAAGGGGCAAATGTTTATTCTGACTTAGTACTTCAGCCTGCCTCTACAATTAATTTTTGAGTAGACCTATGTATTAGAGGCCTGACGGTAAACTCACTGATGTCAGCAGGGTGTCTCTCCATTGCCCCCAGTTGTCTTTTGACTGGACTATATCTGAATGCCATGTATCCATTGAATGACTATAGTAGTGAGCTGCATGGGGGAGTATTTTTGACAAATTGTGTGGATATGTATGGGGAAAGAAGGTGTATGCAAAAACCATTCTACTCTGCAGGAGGTGGACAAGTGTTAGACAAGTACTTGCTTAGATAGATGTGATCCTGTCTTGTGAGGACCCTTCCAGGCCTACTTTTCTGTGATTCTGTGACATGGTTATTCTTTAATGCTTTCATATTGATTTTGATGCTCAGTTTTGTTTTAAATCTGCTGAAAGAATATTATGCTGTAAAAGGCACTTCTACTCCAGAAGGTGTCTTTGTAAACATATCTTCTTCCTACTGCGCCAGACTGATTCCTGCATGTATGTACACTACAGGCCTGTTGGCTGCTCTATGCAACAAAACCTGTTCACTATTTTTTGTATCCATTAGGTCCATGGGAGGGAATATGACTCTAAGGGAGAGAGCTGTATTCTATTCCCTCTTTGTCTTCAGAATTGTTCACTTCATTTCAGTCAGAAACACATTTGCCACCCTCATTGGAGAAGTCTGTACAGGAGTCTCTGGGGGTGCAACCTGGCCTACAGAACCTTTATTGCTGATGATAGTAGGTATAGGGACAAGCCTGAACTGACCCCCAAATCTCTGCTTGTATTTATGGGGCTGGCTGTAAGAAAGTGTCCCTTTCTTTGTACATATTTGATCTCAAGTCACTGATGCACAAATGACGGTGGCTTTTCTCTTCTAGTTGCTTTTCTGAGTTAGAACTAAACAGAAACCTCTAGAAAAGGCAATTCATTTCAGTTTTGAACATCTGGTAGGTAGGCACTACAGATGCAGACAGAAGTGACAATTTTCACCCAATCTGGCCCCTGAAAGTGTTCTACAGCTGTGACCAAACACAAGTGCATGGATGCAGAGTGCTATAAAAGTGCCTGATCCCATGATAATCTGAACCATCATTGCATGAGGGTTCAGATGAAGGCACTCCAGAACAAGCCACTTTCATTAACATCTGTCTGCACGCATTGGGGAGCAGGGCTGGGCTGAGGCAGCTCAGTGCTGCTCCGGGTTTTGTCTTCAGAATGGGAGGGGGAGAAGGGAGTGGAGGGAGTTTGGTCTGGGGTTTTGTCAGCTGGCACTGGAGGGTGAGGCAGGTAGATTGGAGCTCCTCTGAGCAGCATTCCCTCTAAGCTGTGTGGCACGTGTGGCCGTGCAGGCGCACTCATGCTCCGCTGCCAGGCATGCCTGAACGGCACGTGTCCCCAGTGGCTGGTGGGGCACAGCTGCACCGGCAGCGGTGGGAGTGCAGTGGTGGGAGCCCAGTGGCAGTGAGTGGTGAGCTCCTGTAGACACTGCCGGCGCTGTCGGCAACAGAAGTGGGGAGCAGGTGGTGAGCGCTGACCAGGGGTCAGTGACCACCTGCAGTGCCGCTGGCAGCATCGGTGGCGGTCAGGGGCGATTGTGGACCGCCCACAGATGTCGCTGGTAGTGTTGGCAGCAGGGCGTTAAGTGGTGACTGCCTGCAAGTGCCGCTGACAGTGTTCGCAGCGCCTTTTTGCAGGGGGTGCACTGCCACATGCAGGGGGTGCACGTGCACCCATGTGCACCCCCTATGCGTCGCCCCTACACTGCATAGCTTAGAGGGAATGCTGCCCCCAAGCTTGCCAGTTTGCCAGCCTGGGGCTGCTCCTCCCAGAGAAGCATGAGGGAGCTTCAGCGCAGGGCAGTGCCCCAGCCAGCCCCTCCAGCTTCATACTTCACAGCAGGATAGTACTTGTATTTACAACTGCTATCCTGCTGCAGAGTAATTTAGTTTACTCCAGCCTAATAGGGATGCATGTGTAGATACCAAAACACTTACTGAGCAGCTAATCAGTTAACTGTGCAATAAACGTCTTGTGTAGACATGCCCACTGAGAGTAAACTGTAGTAGCATAAAGATGTGAATTTAAGCCTGTGCAACATGAGTTGACATCCGCTGTTTCAAAGGGCAGTCATTTTGATCCAAAATTTGGCCTTCTCTACCACAACATTTTCATGGTTTGATACCTTCTGGACTGGCTTATATGGGTTCTCTTCACAGTTAATCCATCACAAAAATGAGGAGCTAATTTGCTTTTCCCTGGGGCAAGCTTATTTTCTGCTGCTGTTCATAGTTTGTGCAAAGTTTACTCATTGCATCATTCCTTTTAACCAAACAAGCTTTGTATAAACGTTTCTCTTCTCCCAGATGGATGCTTTAGTCTGTTCATGCGGATCCAAGATGCCCTCTGACTGAATCCCCGATCCAATGAAAACACGTATTCTGCAGTTTGAATCTGTCCCTGATTTATGGTGAGAAAATCTGCACTCATGGTATCAGACTTCTAGTAGTTATTAAGATTCTCTCTCCATTGATCATGTTATCAGGCTTTCTTCATAATGCAATGCTCATATTAATTATTTCAGTTACTAAGAACATGGTCCTCATTGCAATTCCCATGCCTTTGCTATACATCAGGGGTAGGCAACCTCTAGCACAGGTGCCAGAGCGTGGCACACATAGGCATTTTGTTTGGCACATGCACCTCAGAGCAGACAGTGGGAAGGGGCTGGGGCTGTGCTGCCACAACAGGGACTGGGACCTTGCAGCTCTCCTGCCATCTGCCCTTGGCATGTCAACATCTTACAACTCAAGGTTGCAGGTGTTTTTGGCACTCTGCCCCAAAACATTGCCAGCCCCTGCTATACATATTACCTTCATCATAGGGAGGAGAGAAAGAGACAGGTTATGTGATGACACTCTACTACCAGACAACTGAAAAAATAAAGAAAAAATGTAAGTGAATGGGAATTTTGTCCTCAATTTCAGTGGGGTGAGGATTTCACCCCAATGGGCAGTATGGATCAACACTAAAGGACTAACATTAAAGGAGTGTTCCCCCTATACAGTATATTCCATACAGATTCCTGGTTTTCCTTCTCACAAATAAGCATAGACTCTCTCACCGAGGAACAGACTCAGACTGTAGAATACATTATTTCATTAGATCAGGGATTCAGTTAACTAAAAGTGGGGAACAGGAGCCTTTAAGGCGGGGTGGGCAATTATTTGGGCTGGAGGACTACTTAGGGAATTTTGATGAGCTGTTGTGGGCTGGGTTAGCACCCCCTCCCCTTCCCCACTGGCAACAGCTCACCAAAACCTCCTAAGTGACTCTGTCTCAGGGTCTGGTCCCATGCTGTCACCACCTGGTGATCCTGCCCCTGGGGTTTCCATGAAGACCATCCCAGGATCCTCACAAGCAGGGTGTGCTTGGCTGCGTGAATAGGTTGGGAACCTACCTGCCCAGTCCATCCATCACCCTTGGTGGTGTGTGCGTGATGGATGGGCCAGGGTGCCCAGGCAGTGGGGCTGGGGCTGGCAGGAGTTGTGACACCAGTGGCGGCAGCTGGAAGGAGCCGCCACTGCCGGGGTTGCCCGGAAATGGAGTCCAGATGTCGTGCTGCCCCAGCCTCGGGGTGCATGCCCAGGGATGGCCGGACCGGTTGCACATACCACGGTTTGGACTGCCCCATGCCTGGGCTGGACGGGTCCAAGAGGCCTGCCACAGGCTGGATAAAATTGGTTGGTGGGCTGGATCCAGCCTGTGGGCTGTATTTTGCTCATACCTACTTTAAGGCATACAGATCCCCACTGGAGGACCCTGTAATTTCTCAAAAGAATGAATGGACCCACTGCTCAGCACAGACTTCATCATCTTGGATATCCATGCAGCTAGTGCCAAATTACCAGGCTGTTCTCCACACTGTGAGTGATCTTCAGGCCCAGAGTGGATGCTAGGGACATAACAATTCCTTTCCAGTCAAATACCTCCCTCTCCACCTGAGGGTAGTGGGGTGTCAAAGCTGATCTGCTGTAGATACTTTTGAACCACTTATGCACACTGATGAGAAGAGAACAGCACAGTCGTGTGGCCCAGGGCCTGGGAAGCCAAGGGACCAGAACTGTCATATGATGGCAACCACTACTGTTAGCCACTCCCTACTTCATATGACCTTCCCACAGCTCACTTCTGCAAAAAGGCACAGGCAGAAGAAAAGAGTGCTATTGGGAAAACCCTGCTGCGAAGGTACCCACATAAGCACAGAGGCTCCTTGCCAAGAGGCCCATCCCCTCTCTGGCCCCTAAATTTGTGCAATCTCAGCTGGCAGAGTTATGACACTTAGTGAGCTGGTCTCCTAGCACATCACAACCTGCACTCCAGCACCAAGTACCAGCAGCAGTGAGGAGACCCTTTCCACCATCACAGAAAGAATCAGCTGGCTCTGAGAGGAACTTGCTGAGGCCAAAAACTCTGGCTGAAATAGCTTTGATTCCCCCAGCTTTCCTGGTCCCATCATACCCATTGCATGCCCAGAAAAATATACCGGCTACTAAGTAGGTCAACAATGAGGGTTAGTCGCAGATATTCCATCTGGACTGCTTTTCAGCAGAAAGGTATGCTTTGGCAGGATTTTCCAATTTTCATGAATGCCACCAACCAAAGCTGGTTTGATTTGGACATGCTGTTGCAGAGGTCCCCCATGAAGCTGCGTGCTTTCATCAGCTGGGTCCCACATAATCCCCTTGTGGGCCAGTTTCCTTTGCTAGGTTATATCTCCTACATGGACAGATCAAGAATTTTGAAAGGGAGCGGGGTGCAGATGGTGTGATGCATCATCACATATAACACAATACATATTTTTCTCCAGTTAAAAAGAAACTAGACACTTTACTAATATGCTAGACACCTAAGACTATATTATTCAGTTTAAGATAGAAGCAACAACAAATACAACTTTATTGGAATGTGCATTCATTTACTATGTCATATATCATGCATACAAAACAACAAACTAGGCAAAAAAATCAAAAGGTGTTGTATCATTAGTCTTGTAGTCATTAGAATTAAATGCACATCTCTTTTTCAGACTCATAAAACAAAATTTAGTCTTCTTGAGCATCCTGACTGTATATTCAATGCTTCACTGAAAGTTATTTTCACATCTGAATTAATGTTAACTTGAATGAACATTTCCACATGTGAGTTAATGTTTTTATCTACAGTTAAAAACAGTCTTCAGGGCTGTGAAATAGGAACTATATTATCAGGAGCAGCAAACAGACAGCAGAATAAAGAACAGCTTGATTAGTGGAACATCAAGGCTATTAAAAAGAAGTGATGGTTGTTAATACTTGTGGAATGAAGAGTTTAGAAGGAATTAAGTAGATTATAATGAAGTCAATTGACTCCCTCAGTGCTGCCTGAATAGAAACGCTGCTGCCACTGTCAGGTGGCTTTAAGCTTTGGGTAGAGTAGGTATCAAAGAGGGGCGGGGGTACAGCTACATCACTACACCTGCCATGGATCCAGCCTATTCACACAGGGTTCTGCTTCCCTATGATGCCCAGTCTGGTGGGGTCAGGGTGGAGACTGTGGTATACCAGAGAGATGTGGCTCATGGGAAAAGTTTGGCAGTTGTGGAAACTGCATTTTCCATCATTCCCATTGTTGACATGGAAGCATCCCAGCCTGCTCTGGAAACCGTCAGTGCTTCCTCCTAAGACATGAATCTGATATGGGGAAATGCATTTCTTCACCCCCCCCTCATCCCCATCCCAAAATGCCCTTCCTGTGGCACCAAAAACTCAATGCAGACAACTTCACCAGCTTTGCTCCAGCCTCCCATTCTTCACCAGAATGGTTGAGAAGGCAGAGATTTCCCTTCTCTCCGTGCCCATGTCACATTCCAGTCAGCTTCCCAGACACTCTGCAGCAGAGCACACAACAATGCCACAGTCCCAAGAGCACAAAACAATTAAACTGTTACTCTAGAAGAGTGGTCTCCAAAGTGGGGTGCATGCACCCCAGGGGGTATGCAAGACAATTCATTGGGGTGCGGGAAGAAAATATTAGAACTTCTATTTATATTTATATAAATATACATATATTGGGGGTGCGTGCTCAAAAATTTTTTACTGATGGGGTGCGCAAATATAAATATACGTATATTGGGGGTGTGTGCTCAAAAATTTTTTACTGATAGGGGTGAGCGATCAAAAAAGTTTGGAGACCACTGCTCTAGAAGACTAGAGGAACACATTGCTTTGAGCCCTGCTTTGGCTCCCAGGCCATTCCCATTATTGGTACAACCCAGTAAAGATACAGATGCCAGTTAAGTAATGGTGTGGACAGACTCAGGGTTTTTGAGGACCATAACTTCAATTTAGATAGTAGAGTCCATTGGAGTCTTCACATGGCTTAAGGAGCTGGCGGTCATTCTAGAAGGATTTAAAAGCTTTGGCCAAGTTTGGGCTCACAAGGGCCAGCCTAGGGCAGCTTTATTTCTGATGGGAGAGGCTTTCTTTTTTTTTCTTTTGCTCATTCTGGGTTGGAGTACTGCCATGCACCTTCTGGAAGCTATAGCCACTGCTGTGATGAGAATGCACACCCTTTCAAGGCACCGCTGTAAAGCCTGTTCATTGAAGCAGCAGCCAGGCTGGCTCAGATCAATGGCCCACTCTAGCCCAGGAGCCTAATTCTGACCTAGGATAGTGCCAGCCACTTCTGAGACAGGCACAAGGATCCCTTCTGTAGTTATGTGGTAACTCATACTATGGAGGAAGAGCTGCTCCAGTCCTGAGGCAACGTGGTTTATTCCTTGTCTAACACTCCCCATAAGTTGGATTGCTCTACAATGTATTCCTTGTCAGAAATGCCCATTTCCATCCCTTTATAAGTTCTTGGCTACAAGGAATCCTGGTTGAATACTTTTGTAGGCTGGTCCACAGGAAGCACAGCACCTGCAAGGGAAGTGCGGACCCAGGGGCTGAGGATGTGCATCACTTAATCGCATTGACCTGCAGACACCATGCAGATAGTGGCTTTCATGACCAACTTGAAAGTCATTATACTGGGCAGGCAGTTTTCTCCACAACCCCTGACAGTCCAGCAGCCCTGATTGCGAGGGGGGAAGACACCTTCTTTTATCTCCCTGCCACGTGCTGCCCAGTGTGACAGACTTGTCCGCTCTGGCACATCAGGTCCATGCTCAGATGAGTAAGCCAGATGCATCTGGGGTACCCATGCAGCAGGACCCCTGCATTTGGCAGTGTCTGAAGGAGGATTTTGAAGCCTGATCCTACAGTCCCTTTCTTGTAAACCAGCTTCACAGGAGTCAGTGGGGGTACCTATGTGAGTACGGCTTGCTCAGATGACTGGTGATCACAGGTTGGATGAAAAGCATGTTGGGAATAGGGGAAGGTAGGGGTGTGTGTGTGTGTGTGTGTGTGTCTGTGTGTGCGCACATGCATGCGTGCACGCTCTGTGTCGAACAGAGATCAAGAGTCATTGTTTTTCAGCTGGGAGGAAGGCTGCTGTCTTGAAAGGAAAAGAGCTGTCAGTCAGACAAATTGGCATTAGGATTTCTGATCTGTAGGGGAAAGCCAGTGGGGACCTGCAAGCTCTGTTTAATTTAGAAGACCAAAGGCAAAGAGCTCCATTGCAAAGCATGGCAAATCCCAGTAATACTATGCAAATCGCTAACAGAAAGCGACTGCTTTTTGGCAAGAATCTCAAACTTAAAACTGCATTTGCTCTGCCAAGCCCAAAGCTGCTAGTGATGCAGTAGTAGCTGTAGGTCTTCAGGGAGGAAGGATGGTTTTAAGGGCAAAATGCTGGACTGGCATGCATGTCTGGATTCAATTCCTCTACAACAGGCTCCCAGCATGGGCTGAGGCAGGTTACTTGGCAGCACTCCGCCTTGGATCCCCATCTGGAAGACCAGGTGTTACCCCTGGGGTCTCTTCAGATGGTGAGCCCTTGGTGTGCCCCTGTGCAGTGACCAGCACAGTGAGACTTAGATATTGGCTGGGGCCTTAGGGTGCTGCTGTGCACCTCAGACTAATAGACTAACCCTTCACTGCAGTGTGTCAGGGTGCTGTGTGCATCTCCCCTCCCAAGAAACAGAATGCATTACACTAGGCTGAGCTTGAACATGAAGCTCAGTGTGGATGTGGCTTCAGCCAAGACACTTATGCTCCAAAGGATCTTTTGACCAGGGGTAGCTATGGCAGGATGAGCAGTGACTGAGCTAACTCTCTGCTCTGGGCACAAAACCCTGAAGGAACTAGAAGTGAGTAGGTATAAATTGGCAGTCCTTTGCTGCTCTAAGACTTCAGGCCTAGATTCCCCCAAGGCATTAAGGTGGCAAACTCCCATAGGCCTTTAGGCAGGAGGTGCTTCCCAGGAGTGGACTGAGGTATGCCTGGTTTCTGATGAAGTAGATTTTCCCTGCAGGAGTGAGCTTTGGGGAGATGGCCAGGGGTTGACATGGAGCAGTGCCTGATAAGGAAGAGGGAGCTGAAGATGCATACACCATACTCCCCCTTCTGTGCTGATCCCTATGCTTTTCCTGCTTTTGGGGTATATGCCTGACCTAAGTGCAGGGCCTGCAATTTGACCTTGCCCTGCAGGGACCATGCTGGGAAGAGGCCTTATCATGCCTCTGCCTGACCACTGGACACAGTGGCCCCTAGATGGCTGCCTGGCCCCTGGCAACTGGATGGGCGCCAAAGGGCCAGCTGGATGGGTAAGGTGCTTGAGGTGTCATGTGACCCCTGCAGTGCCATCTTAGGGAGAGAAACCCCCAGGGCCATCCTGGGGAGGGGGCAGGGGGCAAATCAGGGCAACCACCCCAGGCTCTGAGCTTTGGGGGGCCCCCACAAACAGTTCTGTACAGGCCCCACCATGGCCCTACCTCTGCCGGCTTCTGCGGGTGATCACCACTCCCCTCGCCAGCTTCTGTGGATGGTTGTCAACCCCCCCCACCCCACCCTTGCCATTGCTGCTGCCACCTTCTGTGGGCGGTCACCACCTCCACCCCCCTCACAGGCTGATACGCCCTGGACTCCGTACACCACTAGGGACGGCTCTGGGAACCCCAATGGTATGAACTGCCCTTGTCTGTATCCTGCTCTGCCCCTCCTCACAGCCGAGGCCCAACCCCTCACACCTGGGGTACCACTGCAGCCCCTCAGCCTTTGACCCAGACTAGACCCAGGGTCCCCTCAGTTTAATCCCCTCTGTCCCTAGGTGACACAGGGAAGTATAAGCGGCCCCATTTTACAGAAATCCAGAGGCTGTCTCCTAGAGCCTTTCACTAAATGATTTGCCAGGGGTATACAGTACTGCAGTGGAAAGGTGAGGCCAGAATATGGGTATCCTGCATTCCCTGGCAGCGCCCTAGCCATCCAGCCACACTTTCTCATTTACAGCCTCTTCTGACATTCACTTGAGTCGCATGGGGCAGGCATTGGAGCCAAGTAGCTAAACTGTTGTCCGGTCTGGGAGGCAAAGCTGAGTCAGCAGCAAAGGGAGCATAATGCTACTCAGTTGTGAGATAGAGGGCCTGTGGAACTAGCCCAGTGGCATCATTTCAGTCTCATGTGTCTAGTTCAGGGACAGGCAAAATACAGCCTGTGGGTGGATCCAGCCTGCCAGGCAAATTTCCCGTGGCCCACATGTGCGCACCAACCAACTGTACCCCACGCCCAGCCCGTGCGCCGTGCTCCCTTGTGCGTGGGAGAGTGCGGCCTAGCCAGCATGCAGTTTCTGGGTGGGGATGCTGCTGCTGCAGCTGCCAAGGGACCTGCTTGGCTTCCCCAGCATCTAGTGCAGGGGTGGGGAATTATTTTGAGTGGAGGGCCACTTCCTGAGTTTTGGCAAGCCATCGAGGGCCACATGACAGGCAGCTAGGGGCAGATAAATATTAATTTTCTAAGTTTTTTAGGGGCCCACGGGCCAGATAGAATGTCCTGGTGGGCCACAATTTGCCCACCCCTGGTCTAGTGGTTCCTCCTCATCTCCCTGCTGCAGCACTCGCTTTGTGCAGCAAGTAGGGAAGTAGCAGTGGTGGGGGCAGGGGAGCTGCAGCTAGGTGGGAGCATGCAGCATGGGGCTGGTGAGAGCGCGGACTTGTTGCGCAGGTCCCAGGACTCCACTGGGAAGCAGGGGCCAGGGCTCCCCTCCACTTCCAGTGGAGTCCCAGGCCCTGCATAGCAGGGGGTGGGGAAGGTAGCTGGGTCTATCACATGGGGCTTCTCCCAGTGGCGTGAGTGCTGGGAGCTACACGTGCACTGTGAGGAGCCATGTGTGATAGAGGCGGGCGGGCCTGGCTGCAAGTGCAGTGCTGGCTGGAGCCATGTGCCACTGGGCAGAAGCACTTGCATAGGCTGCTGGCATCCCAAGTGCCCACTGCCTGCTGCTGCTGCTGCTGTTGCCAGCAATGGGGGCTGTGCACCACAGGGGAGAATGTGTAGAAGTCCCCACACCCCCCCTTACATCTCACAACCCCCCTACATACACCATCCCCAAAATACCCTATGCTCCCTCACACAGCTACACCCCCTCACCCCCCCCACACATACACCCCATCATAAATCTCCCCCAGACAACATACACGAGTAAGATTTTAAGTTGTTATGCAGACACCTCTATACACACTCCGCAAACACAAATCATGACAAAAATATATTTTTGTAATAAATTAAAATGTTATAGTAGATGTTTGTTTTACTATATAATTTGGTTTTTTTCTCATTCCACCTGCAGGCACCACCTGCACATAACACCACCTCCTACTCCCTGCCACGGACAGCGCCAGTGGCATCTGTGGGAGCCCTATACTTACTGTCGCTGCCAGCGCAGCCGTGCGTCCCCAGCCGCTGGGGGCATACGTCGTTCAGTCTCAGGTAGTTCTTTACTATACGACTTCACCTCCCTCCCTTCTCAGTTCCTCTGGCAATGTCTTGACCTACTCCATTTTCAGGCCTGCCTGATTTTTTGGTGGAGCAGTCAACTCTACACAGAACCTTTGCTGTACCCATTGCTCTGGAGAAGAGAGTACATCCATTGCACACTACTCCCTTATGATTGGGGAATTGTGCGTGCATGCATCAATTAAAACACGTTTTATTGATATATTTACAATTTTAAAGCAATTTGGAAACCCACCAAGGCCTCAATCATTACAATAAATAAATTCTAAGTACCTATACATTTTCATATTTGATTTGGGGGTTTTTATCATGCAAAAATCAGAGCTCACCCTGCCCCCTTTGCTCACTAGGATGCAAGTCCAGGCCCCTCACTCCCCACCCACACCCCCGAGCCCTGCCAGTGCCCAGAACCAGCAAGAGACCAGGGAAGTGAGCAGGTCCAGGGGCTGC
>NW_017729024.1:796714-803793 GCF_001723915.1 Gavialis gangeticus | reverse complement strand
TGCCCCTGACTTTCCACTAACAGCCCCCCAACCCCGCAGCCGCCAAGGATACAGGGCCAGAGACCCAGGTCTGCAGCCCCTGCTGCCTGTGGGAGACAGCGGCTCCTGCAGCTGAGTGGGACGTAGAGCCCGGCTCCACCTTCCTCATGGGTGGCGAGGCTGGAGTGGAAACTGTTATGGGGCAGATGCAAGCTGTCTTCTGCAAACTTGGGCTCCCTGCCTTGCTGCCCTCCCACTAGGACCTCTGTGGCGCAGCAGGTGGGACCCAGCGTGGCAGAGCAGAGCTGTGTGGAGCAGGGCTGGGTGAGGAAGCTCTTTGCTGCTGCAGGCTCCCCACTGCCCAGGTGAGGTGCCTTCTGCCTGCCTGGCAGCAGCAAGGGACACAACTGTGCCATCGCCCCTACTGCTGCTGGGTGGGTAGGGGGCGTCTTGCCAGGGTGGCGGGCGGGTCGCAGCAGCAAGGAGCCTCCCTGCCCAGCCCTGCTGTGCTGGGTCCAATCTGCTGGACTGCAGAGGGCCCAGAGAGGAGGCAGCAGCAGGGCCAGGAGCCCAAGCCTGTAGGGGGCAGCCTGCCCCACCCTGCACACATCTGGGCAGCACATGCCGTCCACTGGAAGTGCAGTGGTGGAGAGTCAGCTCCACTATCCCCCCACCCCCAGAAAAGCTGCCCACAGCCCCATCCTGCTCCCTTCTGGGGCCCCGAGACCACGCATTCCAGCCCCAGGCCCCAGCTCTGCCGAACTCCCTGCCTCTCTATGGGGGCCCTCAATCCCCTCTCCCCCTCCACCAGACTTACCTGTGGGAGCTGCTCTCTAGCCATGTGCATGTGGGAGTGCACACATGCACATTGTGACCCCTGCCTTACTGCCCTTTTCCCCACTCCCCCCAGACCCTTGCAGGGTGGCGCTCTACCAGCCTGCAGAGAGCTCTTTGCAGAAGTGGAAAATTCACATATTTCTCCACTAAAATAAAAACCATGTTTTTCTCAGTTAAAGGGAAAATCCATGTTTTTTTCCTGTTTTTCCATAGGAAACAGAAAACCCAGATCCCTGCTTATGATGTATTACAGGCACCTTGTTTAATTCCTTTGGAAGTACCAGGTAGTGAGTACAGAGCTGCAGGTTTCCCTCATCATCAGCTCTGCACCAATTACAGTGTAGTAGCTGTAGCAAATGAGACTGAGCACTGTCTCCATCTCCCACTCCTGGGGCACCTGCCCACATTACTCAGTAAGGCTCTGACCCTCCCACCTCCCCCCCCCACACAGAGCTGCACTGAAGCCCTTTATTTATTCACAGAGTGTAGGCTTCCTCATGCTGCTTCACCAATGCACATCAACTGTGACCTTGAGACACCATCCTCTCCTGGGATGAGCATGTTTTTCAGTCCCAGGCATCTCTGGAGTGAAGACTGACAGTTCTTTAAAAGGGAAAAAAATAGCAAGTGGGAGGAATGACAGTCTGAAGAACACTTTGGTTTAATGGGATAAAACTGCACGTGGTGAAACTTACCCCAGTTGGCAGGTCCCTGGCCTCAAAGAGGGTCTTACAGTGACCCTACCCTTTAACAAGGGATTGAGGTAATTGGTCTTTTTGCCAGTGGAGAATGAGCTAAACAATTCCACTAGCATGGCTTATTATTTGCAATCTCTTTGTTCCCTTCCTGCCCTGTCTCCTCTGTCTCATGTAAAAGTGCTTTCCACATTATGATGATTGCAACTGCTTCCATAAAACTCTTTAGTATTCTGAGCTGGAGTGAGAACTTATTTTCAACTACAAGTGGCTTTGATTACCAGTGTGATCCTAATACCACTGAATGCCATTGATTCAATTCTATGGAACTGAAAAAGGGTGGTGTTGGTGTCAGGGACCTGCAAAATGCCTTGGGAGAAGAGGGTACAATCCCTCACCTCACCCTGGTAAGTGCAGAAAATACATTTCTGTTCAGATTGTAGGCTCTTTGGGGCAGGGGCTGTCTGCTACTCTATGTATATATGGTACCTAGTGCAAGAAGGTCCTGATCTCATTTAGGATCTCTTGGTGCTCCAGGTACACACTCCTAGGTAAAGCACTAGGGCTGGGACTTAAAAGACCTGGCTCTGCCACTGACCAGCTGAGTCAGCTTGTCAAGTGTCCTCCCATCAGTAAATGAGTGGTGATGACAATTGTGCTCTTTCTTGTGAAGAAATTGACAATTGTGCTCAAATCACAATTGACCATTGTGCTCTTTCTTCAGTGTGATCATGATTACAATACAAAGTATTGGTATAGCTGCACTGATGAAACACCCCTACTTGGGCTGGGCTGGAATAGCTTTGACAGATATTAGAAGAAAACTTGACCTTAAGCCACTGTTCATGGTTTTAGTTTGTGTCTGTTTACATCAAAATAATACCTTCCAGATGAATTAAAATGGAACAAACATGATCATTATCCTACAAGGCAGAAATTTGAGGCTACAGAGCCAGCCTCACCTCTGAGAGAGAGGTGTTCACATAACCTAGGTGCAGTTTGGATGTTACCTCAGGCTAGCTGCTGCAAGGAAAACACAACTTGAGCTACTTTACCTGCTAATGATCACCGATAGGCTCAACACAGTTCAAATGACATCCCCTTTCCTTCTGCTCCCCTGTTAGTAAGTGCCAATGTAATGAACAGTGCTGTTCCCCACGAGTTACTTTGGGCCAGGTTCTTTATGGTACTTCGGGCACATAAAGATGCAGATCAGATGTGGTTGGATTTTCAAAAGGCATATGAACCCTGATCTACAAAGATATTTAGGTGCCCAACTCCTATGGACTATTAGTGGGAAAAATGCCAATAGGTGGCTGTTTAGATATTCTGACTCCCTTAACTTTCTGGTCTTTAGTGCCTAACAACTGTGGCAAAGCGTATCAGAGGCTGCGGCATATGCCCATGGGGCTAAAATGTGCCAGAAATGAATAGATAAAAAGGAACATTTTAGAACATATGTAGTTACTGAATGTCCCAGGTAGAAAGAGGCAGCTTTCCTGGGAGTAATACCAAAAGCCAGAGAAAGGAACAGGCCACATAAGCTGTATTTCAAACAGTTTTCTAGCTGTACCCAGGAGCCAAAGGCGATGACAATGGGACATGTCAAAGTCTTGTCTACTTTCCCTGGTCTTCCTGTTCAGTTTCATCTTGTGTCATGTACAGTCATGACAGCAAAGCCAGTCTCCCACTTCCCTCCTAACTCAGACCGTGAATATTTCTTTCAGATCCTAGAATACCCAGACCCTGGGTTTGCACAAAGGTGACTACACTATGGCTCTTACCCAAACTGGTTCAACCAAAGGAAGCAAGAAGCTTTGCAAACCCTACAGCCAGTGGATCTCTCCCTGCACTGAGTGAACAACATGGGCTATCACTGTGGGAAAGGCTGGTGTGCAGAACCTGCCAAATACCCTAAATCTATGAAACTATGAAACCAGTGCTGTGAAAGATGTGCAGGGAGACCTACGGTGGGACCCAGACCCAGGATCATTCTGAAGGAAGACCTCGATGGTGATGAAAATCACTACAATTCTTGGAGCTTCATGCCAACCACAAATAGATTGGGGAAGAAGGAGAGCCTATGATTGCTTCTGTACTGTAGATAAGAAACAGAAAGGGCTACACAATGACCTGCTTGAGAGACAAGGGGCATGATTCTGTGGGGGGTTTCCACTTTTTTCCTCTCGCATTTAATTTGGCTTTTGGATATCCCTTGAGGAAGAATTCTTGCTAAGGTGCAATTCTTTCTCCCAAGTCTCTGTTGGGAGAGACATACATACCATGGGGTTTCCTCTGCACACTTTTGCGATGCCTGGGTTCGAATTTCCAGAAAACAACTATCTCAATTTGCTGGATTGCCCATGACCTGCAGAAAGGCAGCCAGCCCTGCATGAACAAATGTATTTATTGTGTTTACAAATTCAAGGAGCCAACAGGGTGCAGGTCTGAGGAATGGATATGGTCAGGCTCTTTGTGTAGATGGGCACTTGGAATGAACTGAATTGGGTGATGCATCCTGGACTTCGGGCTGGGACTGCAGCATGACAAAAGAACAGATCATGGTGCATAGTGCCAGGAAAGACAACCAGCTCCTCCGGTATCTGGTTTCATGCTGGGCTGGCTGCCTAGCCACATCAGTAAACTAATGAGACAAAACAGGGTCTGGGGAGCTGGCTGAGAGAGTTGAACAAAAGCTCGGGTGCAGATTAATGTTCTCATTGGGCTACCTCATGAAAAGTAAGGAGGAATATGAGCCATGACAGATGGGGAGTAAGGCTCAGACTGGGCATCAGGGAAACCCTTTCCAAGAGTGCAATTAAAACCACTAGAAACCTGTCATTGAATGACACAGAATTAAACAAAACTCTCTTGGAACCACCAGCCAGGACAACTCTTGCAAAGTAGAAGTAGGGCTTCTGGCATAAGAATACTATGCTGATTTCTGCTCCAAGTAATTTCAGCATAGCAGCACTGGTAAACTGTGTCAGCATACGTATCTGGGTAAAAGTCCCCTTGTGGGAACTCATCCCAGAGTACAGTGGATTTTACTGATATACTTATACCTGTAGGATTTTGCCAACGTAGCTGTTTTCCCATGTAGACAGGGCACAACTTACTCACCACGCAGTTTTTCAAGTCTGGCAGTCTTTAAAGACCTACATGAGAACTACCCATGAAGTCAATATTGCCAGTTACTAGTTCCAGCAGTCTGGGAAAGGTGGGCATCACATACATCATATACTGTCCTGTAACAGCTTTCTGGTCAGAACTGACAATTTCACCTCATTAATGAAAACCAGGTTATTGTTTTCCTCATCAAAAATATACATCAGATGCATTTCTTCATGTGCCCCCAAGTAAAAGTTTATTGGATAAGCCTTTTAATACAGCATTTATTCTTACAAAGTTTTTGACAACTTGTTTCATTCCTGGAGTACAAAAATAACAACTTCTTAAAAAAAATGAAATTAGGAAAACTTTAGCTCTGTATTTTTGGAAGCAGGCAAATTGTTTTTGTTTTATATCTTATTATGTAGTTCTGTCTGTTAAAAGCAAGACTCCCACATTGTGGAAAACTGTAAAACATTTAATTCAAGATGAAAACCCAACTGCTTGCCTGTTATAAGTCATTAACAGATGTCCTTGCCATATACTTTACGCAGCAGATACAGATTATGTAACAACGCTCAACTCCTTTATCTGTGCCTGCCACTTCACCTTGCAGTGACATGATGATGATTTGTGACCTCACAAGAGTTTGTATGATAGAAGACTGTCATGTCATAAGCACAACACAATAACCTCCCTGCAGACTCCACTTGGGAGAACAGGAAGAAAATGATTCTCTGTGCCCTAGAGAAAATGACTTAACCAAGCAGACTGTTTTCGTATCATAGTTTTTTTCCTCTTCCCTGTCCTTCCTCAACCTCTCCACCAAACAATGTGACAGCTTCTCTTTAAAGTCAGGAGGCAAGGGAACTATAGGCCCCATGCTGAGGGATATAGGACCCTTTCCCCCCAACACTGAAAACTAAAAAACCCACCAGGCCAAACAAACGAACAAAAAATAATCAACTTTTTGTTAACTTATAGACTAACGCAGACTACCAAAATTACAGTATGATTTCACTTATGTATGCTCACCAGATGGAACTGCTGAAGAACAGAGGGAGGCAAAATACTCTCTCCAAGGAACAGTGTCACAGGCTTTGTGCTCCTTGTCTTTACACATCCTGGTTTGACATGCATTCAAATCTTACATTAAATTCTTAGCAGAGGGTCAAAAAAATACCATGGCAAAGTGGTGATGAGTGAAGCCCTACTCCCCACACCCAGGTTTGTTACCAGATTAGTATCTGGATTTCTGTTTGCATTTTTTGTTCCTTTGTTTTATAAGGAATAAGTTCTCATGAGTGGTGGGATTCCAGTCTCTCTCATTTTGCTGTTTTTTTTTCTTCTTTTTAACTGCCTCTGCAAGTTCCTGGGTGTTTTTCATTTTGTCACTATGTGGCTGGAAGACAGAGCGACGATACTTTTTGCTAGCTTTAGGCACATGTGCTTTGCATCCTCTAGGAAAGTCCTCCTCTCCATCTTGATTCTTTTGAATACTTTTCCTCTGCTTCTTGTCTTTGTGTTTGTCTGCCTGGGACTTTTTCTTGGGTTTTTTGTGATGCTTTTCTTTTTTACTAGGCTTGTCATGCTCTTTCCAAAGCTTTTTCTTTTTCTTATGGCAATGCCTCATGTGCTCTTCCTCCATGCATGGTCTCTTGAATTCTACTGGCAGAAGGCCTACTTCCTGCAGTTCTGTAAAATAACAACAGGTTATTTTTAAAAGATATAAGCCATAATGCCTGAAAATCAAAGTTGTTTGGCATTCCTAATTCCTAACTGCATATGTGGACCCTTGCAGGCTGGATAGATATCTGAAGAATTTGAGAAAAACTCTTGTAAAAATTTTGCTAAAAATTGAGGCAGAAGTTTATCGGATCATTTTAAAGTTCAGCAAAAACCAAAAGAGTTACAGTAAAAATTTGCCGGGAGATTCCACAGTAACTTTCTTCACACTGAATATGCTCTATTTAAAGACGATCATTTTCCATCTGCCAGCCTACTTATGCAGGCTAAGATTTTGAAAGTTAAACTGTCTTTTCTTTCTTTGATATTTCCAGCAGTGTTGGCACGAATAAAAGGAAAATTGACATTATTGGCAATCAGCTTTTTTTGCCTGAACAGCCGGTTATGTCACCAATAAATGCTGTGTGCATGAGCACAGCTGCAACATGCACATGGCCAGTCCGGGAGCTTGGAGAGAAGCGACTGGCTGGTAAATCTGTTGGTGGGGAAGGGGCAGGGCAGATCGAGGCCCCCATGGTGAGGGAGGAGGGGAGTTGGGCCTGGGGCAGGTGCTGTCTACGGGATGGAGCTGCAAGCAGCTCATCTGTGTGCACCCCCAGGGGAGTCATGGGGATGGTGGTGTGCCCCCTGGATCTGTGTGCAGGCCAAGTGCGGGCTGCTGCTGTGGGCTGGGCCTGGGAGTGGCACTGGCCTCTTTCTGCGGGGGGGGGG
>NW_017729024.1:790587-791714 GCF_001723915.1 Gavialis gangeticus | reverse complement strand
CGGGCCCGCACTGTTCAACATCTTCATCAGTGACTTTGAACAAGGTGCTTTTTACCCCCTTGTCCAATTTGCAGATGGCACTAAGATGTGGGAAGAAGTACACACGCTAGAAGGGAGGGACAGGCTGCAGTTGGACCTGGACAGGTTACAGGGGTGGGCAGATGAGAATAAGATGGGATTCAATACTGACAAGTGCAGGGTACTGCACCTAGGGGGAAAGAACCAGCAGCAGACCTACAGGCTGGGGAACTCCCTTCTCGTCAGCACAGAGGCAGAAAAGGATCTTGGAGTCATTAGAGACTCCAAGATGAACATGGGCCGCCAATGTGGGGACCCAGTCAGGAAGGCTAACCGCACCTTGTCATGCATCCACAGATGCATCACAAGCAGGTCCAAGGAGGTGATCCTCACCCTCTTTGCGACACTGGTCAGGCTGCAGTTGGAGTACTGTGTCCAGTTCTGGGCGCCGCACTTCAGAAGGGATGTAGACAGCATCAAGAGGGTCCAGAGAAGGGTCACTTGCATGATTAGGGGGCAGCAGCGCAGGCCCTACGAGGAGAGGCCTTAACCTGTTTAGCCTCCACAAGAGGAAGCTGAGAGGGGATCTGGTGGCCATCTATAAACTGGCCAAGGGAGACCAGGAGGCAATGGGAGAGTCCCTGTTCCCCCGAGCACTACTGGGAGTAACAAGGAATAACAGCCAGAAGTTGACAGAGTAGATTCAGGCTAGACATCAGGAGGTGCTACTTCACCGTCAGGGTGGCTAGGATCTGGAACCAACTTCCAAGAGAAGTGGTGCTCGCTCCTACTCTTGGGGGTCTTCAAAAGGAGGCTAGACAATCACTTAGCTGGTGTCGTTTGACCCCAGCACTCTTTTCCTGCCCATGGTAGGAGGTCGGACTTCATGATCTGCTCAGGTCCCTTCTGACCCTACCAACTATGAAACTATTTGCCCTGTGCACAGATCCAGGGTGGGGTGGGGGAGGCACACCCACCCTATGCCTCCCGTGGGGGTGCGTGGAGCAGCAGGAGCTGCCACCCACTCCCCGCGCCCTCACGGAGGAGCTGCTTGTGGCTCCATCCTGCACCCTGCCCCAGCTAGACAGTGCCTGCCTCAGCCCCAGCCC
>NW_017729024.1:768501-790042 GCF_001723915.1 Gavialis gangeticus | reverse complement strand
CTCAGGATCAATCCAACCCCCTGCTCAAAGTAGAGCCATCCTAATCTGTATCCCCCACCTTCCCTCCCAACAGACTTACCAGCTGGATGCTGCTCTCCAAGCTGCCAGGCTGCATATCGCCAGTCAGATTGGTATTGGCTGATATGGCTTGATAATAATTGGCCATTGGTATCCGCCCCAAAAATCTTTATCAGTGCACCCCTCCTTTCTTCCATAACAGGTCTTTTTGAAGGGAGTGGCCACTTATTGGTCATTGCTTTTTTCCCATGTCGATTGGCTTTGGCAACAGATAACAGGATTTCTACCTTCTTATTTAATAACTATTTTAAGGTCAATGAGTATTTGAGAGTAAAGTACTTGCTGGTGTCCCTTTGGAGGGTTTGAAATGAATTTTAAAAACAGACAAGGATTAATAGACTTATTACTCTTGCCCTGCTTCTTGGTTGAGATCATGCCAAATTCCAATCATCACCACCCAAAACATGAAGAAACCCCAAATTACAAAGTTAACCGTTTTTTAATGAAAACGCATAAAAAAGCAGCAAGTATAAAAGCATAAAGTATAAAAGCATAAAAAAGAAGCAAATATAACAAGGCACATGGATAATGACCATTTAATAAAGATGAGATAAGGGCAAGAAGTATCTCACAAAATATACTCTACCTTCAACCTTTCTCTTTAGCCTCTTAGCTCTGCTTTTGATGTCATACTCATTGTCATAGTAGTAGATGAATGGAGACGAGGGGAATACTCCACCATACATCCGTCTCTCTGAGCATTCCTGTAATTCACATTTCAGGATCATTACAGGGTGTTGTATCTTGTTAAAACATTTGATTCTGGATATCAGAAGTCAAGGAAATAAACCAAATTCTTTAGGCTAGCTCACTGGCTGGTGTGAATTAAGTTTATTCCCTTGAAGCCAATGGATCCTATTCACGTCAAATGACCATCTGACCTCCAGTTCTTTAAACAGGGATGATTTTATTGGTTTTCAAGAGCTGTGCCTATGATTGTATCACAACTGTTCCAAAAAAGGAAGCTCAAATTACTATGTTACAATCCTTTGATAGCTAGGAGTACAGCTGGATACCCACGCCCCCATTTATATATCCCAAACCTGTTCTGGTAACGTAGTCTTCACAGATACTCTAATACCCACAAAGGCAAAGGACTAGAATCAGACACACTGTGGGAAAATTAAGTAGACACAATAAATCAGTGGACTGAGAGAATCCGAGAGAAATTCACTTCTGGAACCAAATTCAGTTTTGAAAAGAGGTTTTTGCCAGGGAAACCCACAAGACCAGGAGTGCCAAGGACACCAACTAGTGAGGAGGCAGTGGGAGGGGTGCTCTTATAGCCTCATTGGCATCTGGGCGTTACACTTAAGATAAGAAGAAATAGTTAATCTTGTTTTAAGGTGTAAATTGACCACAAATTCTGGAGATTAATGGCACAATTTAATGGAAAACCAGCTACAAAGTCACTACACAAAATACTTGTAATAACTTTGTAGCTGGTTTTCCATTGCACCTTAAATTGAATGTGTTGCAGGGACCACCATGGGGCTTGAGCCTTGGGGTTGCCTTAAGTAGGACTGGGATTGCCCTGGGGCTTCAGGTTCTAGGTGGTCCTGATCACTGGCTGGCAGGGACTGTCCTGGAGTCTGAATCCCTGGGGTGGTCCCTGCCAGCTGATGGCAGGTCAGGATGACCCCAGGGCTTGCCAGGGCAGTCCTGATCCTGCCCAGAATGAGCTGATTGGGGGGAGGGGTCAAACCCAGGGGTGGTCCTGATCATTTGATTGTTTGGCAGGGATCACCCATGGGGCTCAAATCCCAGTGTGATCCCTGCCAGGCAATGGCAGATTGAGATAGCCCTGGGGCAGTCCTAATCCTGCTGACAGACAGTAAAGGCCTACTCAATTTACAATTTCATGGATTTCACAGAAACTGCAAAATCTGGGATTGTCCATGAAGTCAACTTAAAAAAAAACAACTTAATGAAAATAAAATGCTGGCTCCTCAGTGGCAACCAGCAGTCATCGCAGCCTGCCTGGGGTGGGGTGAAGGCACTGGTTAGCTCAGGGATGGGCAAAGTCTGGTCTGCAGGCTGCATTGTCGGCTGTGGACTCCATTTCCCAGCCACCCCTGCCCACATGGCTTGGGCTGGTCTCCATGGAGACCCCAGCCACATCTGCTGGGAAAGCTCAGGCTGGGGTTGTCATAGAGACCAGCTGCAGCCATGCTGACAGCTTGTGTGGCAGAGCAGTGCGAGGGGCTGCTCCAGAGCTGCTGGGAACTTGTGATGGGGGCAGTTTGCTCCGGAGTCAGTGCAGAGTTGCGATCTGTAGCCTGCACACTCTGGGTAGGGCTGCGCAGGCAGGGGATTGTGGCTCTGCTCCGGCTCCAGACCAGGCTGTCTTAACTGCAAGCAGCAAGCTGCCCCCATCGCAAGATCCTAGTGGCTCTGGAGCAGCCCTTTGCCTGCTCTGCTGCACATGCTGCCAGTGCAGCTGCAGCTGGTCTCCATGGCAACCCAGCCTTGAGTTTTCTCCCACAGCTGCTGCTGGGATCTCCATGGAGACTGGACCCCAGCCATGAGGGCAGGGACAGCTGGGAAACAGAGTCCAGCTGCTGGCCAGATCAGCCATTTAGCCCACCTCTGGGCTAGCTGGAAGGCATGAAGGACAGCAGACAAGATGGCAGCTGCCTCCCTTGGCCCTTCTCCCCCCACCCCGCCAGGAACTCTGCACATCAATGCTGAGGGGCAGGGTTGCTGGAGCACATCAGGGAATATCTGCGGAATTTGCTATTTATGCCGTGACCAAGCTGCAAAAATTGTTTCATTTGTCTGTTGTTAGTTTTGTTTTAAGTAGGCACCTAACAATCAGCTGTTCGTCAGACAGGTCTGGGGACCACATGAGGGCTCAAACTGGCCCTGTGGGTCCCCCTTTCCCTACATGTTTTCCTCTCCATATTTTTTGGTATCTTTTAGCACTAAAACACACCAGAAATTCACTCAGGCAGCAGTTAGCATTTTATGGGTCTTCCAATCAATATTAAATGTAACATCAGTTTAGCTTCTGATGTGTCCTCCAAAAAGGCTTAATATCCTGAACTGAAAGAGTGGGGGACATAATAACTGAATGCATTCTTTCCATCTCCTGTTACTATAGACCCAAAGAGCTTGGCTACTGTGAAGTTAGGGTTCAGAGAACGTTTCAATAAGTTAACAGTGCAAATCCTTAAAAATGCATTGCAGCAAGCAAAAAAAAAGTTAGATAAACCTGCTATGAAGCCATTCACTTTACTTTCACTCTGTCACCTCAACGATCACCATTGCCAACCCTCCTTTTCTTTATTCCTTTTTAAAGATGCTTTTTAAGTTGTACTGGTTTGAGGACTTTTTCCTCAGCTCTTAGTCTCTAGGTCAGGGAAGCTCAATTTCTGGCCCACGGGCCAAATGCAGCCTGTGGGGCCATACGCTTCTGGCCCACAGGGCTCCCCATGCATCAAAAAATATGGTAGCAGGGGAGCGGTGGCAATAAATATGGCCACCCGCCCCTGATGCCAATTTCCCAAGCCCTGTGCAGCAGGTTCAGGCCAGATCACACCCCCACCCCTGTGGCTGGATCAGGCCAGGCCAGGCCCCTCCTCCCAGACTAGATAGGGCTGGGCCATGCCCCCTTTCCCCTGTAAGGTCGGCTTGAGCCCCCTTCTCTTCCCCTGCAGGACCGGGTCAAACCCCCTCCCCCTGTGGGGCTGGGTTCCGGCTGGGCCATGCCCCCTTTACTCATGGGGCTGGGTCATGCCCCCCTCCCCCCCATGGGGCCAGGCTGGGGCTGGGCCTTGACCCCTCCTTCCCCCCCGCGGGGCCAGGTTGGAGCCATGATGCCCCCTACCACACGGCTGGATGGGGCGTTGCTGCAACTGCCCTAAGCTGGTTTGGAACCATCAGCCGGCTCTGGCCCACAGATGTACTGTGTACTCCCCATCTGGCTCGCCACCCAAAAAGGTTGAGCACCACTGCTGTAGGCAAAGCTTTACATGTTCTTAATGTCTGGTTAGGAAGAAATGCCCCTAGGATAGGACCCTGCACAAAACCCATGGAAAACGTGGAAGCCAGACACTGTACAAGTAGCCGGATGCAGGTACCAAACACAGTCATATTTAGCATTCTTAATTTTTCAAAGTGAGAAAATCAAAATGCTAATATTGTCACACATACAGCAATGGCCTAGAAAGCATTTTGCATAGGGAGCATAAACACCAGTATTTTCTTCCTACTGCATAACATTTTCTAAATGGATAGGGTCCCTAAACGTTTGCTACTGCTGACATTAGATAAAGACACAAAAAACTAATTGTAACAAGGCAGGAGCTGATGAATCAAGTAACAAACAAAAAAAGCCTACAAAATTTAGCATTATGTTCCTTCTGCTCAAGGTTATTTGTGATATTCAGGGACTCCTGAAAGAGAAGACTGGACATACTGCATTCAAGACTGTTTGGAAAGAAGTGCGTGCCATTAAATTCAGCCTCCATAATCTGACTGAGACTACTGCTGTATCTTGTTCTAAGAGCAGGGCAATGGACAAAAGTGGGAACAATTTAAAATGTGGCGCTATCATTACATAGTATAAACATCATGAAAAGACATACAAACCAGAACACAGGATTTGCCACAGCAGATAAGGCACAGATTTACTGGTCCAAAAATTATGCCAGGATGGTACTTAGTATGTCAAAGGAGGTTTAGTTACTTCTTAGTAAATACAAAAGAATTCTGGGATTTAGCTATCTATATAGAAGGCTACCTTTAAAACAGGGCTCTGCAAGAAGTGGGAGGACAGGCAGACAAGGACAGATGAAAGCCTACAGTCAAATTAGAACTGCTTATAAGCCTTACAGATTTTTCTACGGGATTCAAAACTTTATTTCTCTTGAAAGAGGAGGAAGGTTCTGGTTTTCTGGTCTCAAACTCTACCTAGTTTTTGCCATCCAGTATACATTCTGCAAAAGATTAAAGCAATGCAATTAGTGACTTTTGTCTTTTATTATGTTATTTAAGTATAAAATTCCACTTTTGGTCTTATTCTGGTCTCTCCTAGGGTAATCTCATACTTATTACATTCTTGTGAATAATAGCAAGTGTAAGGCAGATCCTCAGCAAAGGGGATAAAAGCATTCTTTCCAAGGTTTAGCAGCTCCTTCTCTTCCATTCAGGTCTGCTTGGCAAAAGCATGGTATCATGAATTGTTAAGATGCAGGAAGGAATAAACCACCTTATACATTTGAATGGCTTGAGTTAGCTAATATAAATCAGGGTAGAGCTAAATGCTGGGATCACAGAGTTTGAAGCTCCATAGTACACAAGGTTCTGACCATAGTCATAGTACTTAGCTGCTCCAACTCCTAATTACCTCACTTTGGTATAAAAGGATACAGAAACATAATTGCATCTTTAGTACATCTGCACAAAAAAGGCTTCAAAGATACAGATTACATACTTGGCTAATGTTTATGAGGAAACAAACCTAAGGAGAGGCATTTAGATGTCCTACATCTGACGCACTTAATTAGTAAATGAGAAATGTTAAGCTTAAACATTGCCAAATAGGTCATCAAAAGCAAGAGATACACTGTTTTAGATGAGAATATGCAAAGACGCATTTATTTTCTTTGATGGATGTGAAACACACTCCCCCAGGTCTGTTCTGAGATGTTGTATAAAGTCTAGGACTTGTGCTGGAGACAGATGGCCCTTTTGTTATTTTTTTTTTATTTTGTTAATATGTTGACAGTAAAGCCCTAGTGGATGAAATGCACATGCCTCCAAAATCAGCACTTCTCCTTCCTCTTCTTAACTTCACTGCATTGAATCATCATCTCAACAGTGTACGACATGCACTTTCCCAGATCCCTCTCTCTCAAGTAAGCTGCCACTACTGCCATACACTTTGTACCATTAAATACTCTTGGGACAGCCTTCAGCACTTGAGGTAACACACACAGGACTGAAGGCACAGCCTGCTACCAACCCACCTGAGGAATTTTCTGTTTGATTGACACATTTGGATGCAAATGCAAAGCACATCTGCAGATACTGTCCAGTTCTTCCTGATCTTTGCAGCTTGTAAAACTTGCTGCAAAATCTGAATCATGCTATGGGTTATCACTGATTAGTTTGCTTAACTATGGGAAGTCATTACACTTAATAAAAAACTCTTTAAAAATTAGTATGCTCTGTTACTAACTGGATAACTACTCCAACTGGATAACTTAAATGCATGGATAGTAATGACATGGATGATCTGTAGGAAATCAAATGGTAAGAACGGATTTACATTAGCCCTTTAATCAAAGCCAGGGTTTTTAAAAGGCTGAGCTCCTCAAATAGGTTAATCTGGCAACGTAAATCTATAGCAACAGCATTCTCAAGGCATCAATGGGATTTTAACAAAACAGACAGGGAGGAGCCTGACTTCAGACTAACATGTCTAACTACCTCTCTCTACTATGATTTTGACAGTTTATGCTCTAAAAACATTGAGGGAAGTGGTTGGTCTATGATGATCTCGTAAGTGGAAATTGTCTTTTTAGCCCTAGGAGCTGACAACATTTTGGCTGGTGCTTTAGTTCTCTGGAATAGCAAAAGCTGGGAGAAAGTCTGGGGGCAAGGATAGAGGATTTTAGATGTTCCTCAACTAAATTAGGAAGTACTGGTCCACTATAGGAATGCTGGCTGTAGCTGTTGTTTGCTATACTATAACACAAGTCTTCTCTTATTCATCACCTTGCTACACTTCTTCACATACTCAAGGGGTGAAGTGGATGAGAATTTGGCTGTATAGAATGCATTTCCTGAAGTTGGGAAGCAGCAAATTTAGGAAAATCATTTACAACTAGTTTATATTATAGCAGTTGATTAAAAATATAAGGTTACTTGGGAATTAACTCATAAAGGGCAAAAAGTCATCCTGCAAGCTTTTAGACTATACAGGAAGACCTTTTAAAGGACAGGGGTAATGGCTTTTGCACTTGCTCTATAAACAAGCTCTCTGGTTTGCAAGATCTGTAGATCTCAACTCAACGTACTACAGGTCCAGATGCAATATCACTTAAGACAATTGCTGGGGCCACTGTTCATTCTTTTGGCTGTACTTTAATTGGAAGTTTTCGCTGGACTCAGTGACTTGAGGCCAACAAAGTATGAATTATTTCTAACTTGCCTTTATAACAATTAAAGGCTGTATCTTTCATTACATAACCAATTCCTTTATGCTTTGTCAGAAGCAAATGTGAAGAGAAAGTCCATGCAAGGGGATTTTACACACACCATCCTGATCAGCAGAGCTCTTTCTGTAAGCAAGCTTTCCCAAGGAAATACAATGGGAGAGTGGTCACATCATTCACAAATGGGAGTAAGAGCAGGGGGTAAAAACCACAGAACACACTCATGTGTTGCTAGCTTACTCAGACTGTGTCCCATGGAAGATGGTGCTTCCTAAGTGTAGTTACTTCTGCTTGCAGGAAACTAAATCTGTCTTAGTTTAGGGGCTCTCCCCCAAGCCACTAAGCAAATTGTATGTTCACAGATGAGAGAGAAGGGATCACTGTGATCATCTTAAGTGCATCATTCTGCATAGGTGTGCCAATTATGTGTAATTTTACAGACAGTCTATCAAAAAAATGGTTAAAAGTGCTTGTCTGTAAAGTCCATAAAATATTTAAATGTCCATCAAATTTACAGAGGCCTGGCAATCCTGCTCCTCCCCGCTGTTGCCTACGGGGATGTTTGAATGCTTCTGAAAATGCTTTGAGTATTGTGTGTAGGAGGCGGCGGGGGATTTCTCCTAGCTTGCTGTAGGACTAATGAAGGGGGGGAAGAGGGCAGGTAACAGGCAGGCTGGTTGGCAGGGAGTATGTCCTGAGCACAGGGGGGTGGGGCTTGGAGGGCCCCTGACCTGAGCTCCAGTCTCCCACTCCCTCCCTATGGTTTTGCAGCAGCAGTGGGAAAGGGAAGATCAGATCAGACACTTTGCTGCTGCAGCAGGTCATGGAGTAGCAGCTGTATCAAAGACAGAGCTACTTACAGCCCATTCACAGCAGCAGCAGGCCTCTCTTCCCCATCTCCCATAAGGGGAGGAGCAGGTAGGAGACACCTTGCACCTCAATCCTCATCTTGGAGGAGTGTGCAGGGATTTGGAAGAGGGATTTGCACAGCAGGGAGACAGGAGAGATGGATAAACCCCTGCCTTTCCTGCTCGTTGCACTGAAGGGGAGAGGTTTATTTGGGGGAGAGCAACTGGTGGCTGGGGCAGTTTCTACAATAGTGATTCTCAATTGTTGTGCTGTGGCAATAGTAGGCAGGTAAAACTGCTCTGCATGCTCCCCCTGCACTGGGGCTCTCTAATCAGCCTAAAGCAGGCAGCAGTGCTGCCTTGTGCTGAGCAGTGCTGCCTGGTCTGGCACTCCTTACACTTCTCCCAGAAGTAGCCGCGGGTGGAACTGTCCTGTTTGCTTCCGTTTCCAGGCATGTAGGGGCACCAGATCAGCAAGGGTTACACAACAGAAGACAGCTCCTGCCTGTTCCAGGGATTAGAGAAAACTAATGCAAGAGGAGCCCTTCCTTGGCTGACTGTGCAGTAGGTACATGGTGCAGTTTCATCTGGAAGCAGCAGAACCTGGCTGAGAAGCACTGAGGCAACACCAACAGCGTTTCTCAGTTGGGGATGCCATCACTTAAAAAACAAATGAATGTGGAGGTAGAGTGCCATGGCTCTGAAAAATCTGTTCTAGAGCAAATAGGCAGGCTGGCAGTTACAAGCTGAGGTAGTTGGGAAAACTGTCTCTAGGGGAGGTTCAGCACTGGATTTTCCTGCACCGACTTTCCTGTTCCCAGGGACGCTTTAGCTCTCACTGTTGGAGGCACAGTTTTTGCTTTACAAAAATGCAGCAAGAATGTGGGTTGCTGTACTTAATGATACTGGGGATTTTGAAGTCCTTGGCTTCTGGGGAAGTGGAGGAAGGGATTAAATGCTCTTGCGCCCATGAACAACAAAAATAAAGTCTGTATATTTGTACTTTGCACTCCTTTTTCATTATGTAAAAAATATGTCAGTAAAAAGGTCTGGTTGCCCATAAAAGGTTTGCAGATTATCAGGAAAAAAATAAAATTAGGGTCGATAGTCCTGCTCCTGCACAACACAGTCCCCTAAATCAATTCCTGTTACAGCCGGACTAGATATTTTGGGGCCCTGCTACACATTCAAATTAACGCTGAATAGAAACCAGCTACAGAGCTGTTACACATTTTTAAGGACTGGCTGGCTCTTAGTATAGCTGGATGGACATTTTTACTGTGTGATAACTACTTTGCACTTACAGCTGGTCTTACTTTGCACATGTGACCAGTTTAAATTTATTGTGCAATTAGCCAGTTAATTGTGTAATTTATGTAATGTGTAGCAAGGGTATTACAAAACACACCTTGTCCTTATTTTAAGGTTTCCAAAGAAGGAACATCCATCACACTGTTAGCAAATTGCTTGCATACCATCACTGTACCACATCTGTAATCTGAATTTGTCTAGCTTCAAATTGCAGCGTTACTCCCTTTATACCTTTTGTCCGCTAAGGTAAAGAGCAACCCTGGAACTGGACTGGAAGCTCATGTTCAGCTGACTATCCATGATGACCCTACCACCACAAGTCCTTCTCAGTGTCAGCTTCCCAAGCAAGACAAAGTGCCTCAGTCTGTTGGTATGTTTGTTCCTAGATGCACTGATTTGGGTCATTGTAAAAAAAAACATATTGTTTGCTTGTAACAAACTTACTAAACGTTCCAGATTACTCTGTGAAATGACTTGTCCTCTTCACTATGTATGACTTTTCCAACCTCCGCATCATTTGCAAGTAATCAGTAATGATTTTGTGTTTTCTTCCAGTTTGCTGATATAACTGTTATTTAGGGTAGATCTAAAACACTGCTCCTCCTACATGGGATCTTCCTAGAAACCTAGGCTTAGTAATGATCCCCTGCTGACTCTTTTTTAAATACATCTTGCGTTAGTAGCTTTTGTTTCCTATCATGTTTGTTATTGTTGGAATGGAAATGTTTCATCACCACCTGGCTTCTTCCCAAACATAACAGGCATACTTGTTGAGTATTTCTTAATTTTATGCATCATTACTGACAATCTTACCATTTTCATCTAGAAATGGACCCATATCATCATTAAAATTATTTTCATATTCAAATCTATTTTTTAAAACTACTCGTGTTTTAACTCTACAGACAATAGATTTATCCACATGTCCTTTTGCTTCCCCTAAAAGACTAATTCCTATCACTTTTGCCCATCACCCATTTTTTATATCATACATACATTTTATGGATGCTTTCACTTCTCCTTTAATCCAAAGTGGAATTATTTCTTGACTGTGGCTTTTTGGGCATCTAGTGAGATGTCCTCAATCAGTTACTAATTATCATTCACATTTTTCTGTTTTAAGTTCTTTCAAATGCTTTAGCTTATAATGGTTTTTGGCTTTGTGAAATTTGCCTTTTTTGTATAGATAATATTCAATGTTTGCCTGGGCTTTGTTGTCCTTGCACATAACAAATGTAACCAATACATTTTAATACTACTTTTACAGATGATTTTGATAATTACAGCCTCAAGTCCTGAATAGGGCAATGACTAAGCAGACCATAGCTCACAGGAATAAGTGTTGGGGCATCTTACTAAAATTGATTTAATGTTGTATCCAAGACAGCTGACCTGCACTTTAAATCTATCATTGTCTCTTTTTTGGTGGTTTTTTTTTTCTGTTGCCAAAATCATTGGTCAGCATGAATGACAATGCGTTAACACACATTCATGTCTCATCTAGTGTGCCTTACTGCAGCAGCCTATTTTCTGGGGCCAATATCATGCTCAGCGTGAACACAAGTTGTGCCACACAATTTCTGCTTCATCACTCATCTTACTCTTAAATTTCACGATCTGCAAGGAATCCCATGAGCCAAATCTGCAGTGCAGAGCCATGCGATTTGGCTTGCAGAGACAGAAATTTGGCGGTGAGAGGAACAGTGATAACCACAGCTCTGGGAGCTGCAGCTATTAATGCTGACACCACCAAATTCAAGCCTTGTGGGTCAGATGACACAGCTCTGCACTCCAGATCTGGCCTGCAGAGTGGCACCATGCCACTCACCTGGCTCATGGGGTTGGATGAATTGGGCAACACTGCCCTAACAGGTACCCATGAGGCCAACTGGTGGGGGAAAGCTGTGGGAAACACTTTGACTTGTGGCTCACAAACAGGGAGGTATTGTTTGAGAATGTGAAGGTGGAAGGCATCTTGGGTGACAGTGACCATAAAATGATTGAGTTCAAGATCTTAAAGGAAGGAAGGAGAGCGGCAGAATATAAAGATACTGGACTTCAGAAATCCAGACTTAAACTCAGGGAACTGGTGGGCAGGATCCCCTGGGAAGCAAGTCTGGGGGGAAAGGGAGTCCAACAGAATTGGCTGCACTTCTAAGAGGCTGTATTTGAGGACACAGAAGCAAGATACCCCAGTGCAACAGAAAAATGGGAAGTGTACACAACAATTACTTCAATGACTTGAAATTCAAAAATGACTTTTACAAAAAGCAGAAACTTAGTCATATTACTAGGGAAGAGTATAAGAATATTTCATGGGTGTGCAGGGAGAATATTGGGAAGGCCAAGGTGTGATCCGAGATGCGACTGGCAAGAGACATAAAAAGTAATACAAAGGGATTCTGCAAATATGCCAAGACTAAGAGGAAGACCAAAGAAACAATAAGTTCCTTAAGGAATGCAGAAGGCAATCTAGTTATAGATAATGCAGAGGCAGCCAAAATATTTAATGCCTTTTTTACTTTAGTCTTCACAAATAGGAGCAGGTACCAGATGAAGAGCCCATTTGGCAGGACCCGAACAGCCTAGAGTAATAGAGACTGGGGATAATTTAGAGAAGCTAGATGCTTTCAAGTTGGCAGGGCCAGATGGGATGCACCTTAGGGTTCTGAAGGAACTGGCTGAGGTAATTTCAGAGACATTAGCAATCATCTGTGAGAACTTGTGGAGGTTGGGTGAGGCCCAGGACAACTGGAAAAGGGAAAATTTAATGCCCATCTTTAGGGGAAGATGGAAGATCTGGGGAACTGCAGACTGGTCAGACTCACCTCAATATCTGGAAAGATCATGGGGCAGGTCCTCAAGGAATCTACTGTGACGCAACTAGAGAAGAACAAGGGGACCAGGAACCGCCAGCATGGACTCACCAAGTTCAAATCATGCCTGACTGACCTGATTTCTTTCTGGAAATAACAGAATGCACAAATGCAGACTGGGGAATGACAAGCTAGGTTACAAAACTGCATAGAAGGACCTTTAAGTTAAGCAGATGATAAGATGAATGAGTAAACAGTATGCTCTTGCTGCATTAAACAAACAAACAAAAAAAACTGCATGCTGGGTTGTATTAACAGAATTGCTGCTTGCAAATCAAGGGAAGTTTTTTTTTTGCTCTTTTCAGCAGCAGTGAGGCCTCAACTGGAGTATGTTTGTCCAGTTTTGGGCCTCATACTTCAAGAAAGATGTAGACAGATTGGAATCTACCTTGATTTTAGTAAGGCTTTTGATATGGTCTCCCAAAACAGTCTCACAAGCAAGCTAAGGAAGTATGAGCTGGATGAATGGATTGTAAGGTGGATAGAAAACTGGCTGGAAGATCAGCTTCAGAGGGTAGTAATCAATGGCTCAATGTCTACTTGGCAGAGTGGTATTAAGTGGAATGCTCCAGGGGTCGGTCCTGGGGCTGGTTTTGTTCAATGTCTTCAAAGTTGGCACAGAGTGCACCCTCAGCAAGTCTGCAGATGACATCAAGCTGGAGGGGAGTAGTAGATATGATGGAGGGTAGGGTTAGACAAATTGGACAATTGGGCCAAAAGAAATCTCATGTGGTTTAACAAGGACAAGTGCAAAATCCTGCACTTAGGACAACAATCCCATGCACCGGTACAAGCTGGGGGCTGACTGGTTGGGCAGCAGCTCTGCAGAAAATGACCTGGGGGCTACAGTGGACAATAAGTAGAGGTGCACTGATACATCAGTCCAATACTGGATCGGTACCGATATAAAGAAAATAATCTATATCGGATATTGGTCTTAAGTGGCCGATAATTGGGCTGATAAATTCCTGGGCTGCATACAGCTGCAGTGCAGCATGTAGACAGTGAAGACACAGCTGGCAGCGTGGAGAGCTGTTTCCAGCTTGTAAGTCTGCAGGGGCAGATCAAGGCCCTGCTGTGAGGGAGGGAGGGAGTCAGGGGCTGGAGCTGGGGCAGGGGCAAGTGCTGCCCGGTCAGGGTGGTTGGGTGGGGGACAAAGCCTCAGTTTGTCCAGGGGTGTGGGATGGAGCGGGGCTCATCCAGGGGAGAGGTGAGGGAGAGGCAGAGGCAGCTCATCCACCAGCACAGCTCATCCACCAGCTCCCACTGCTGCTGCTGTCACTTGTCTGGGAGGGCACCAGGGGGCATATGACCCTGGATCTGTGCAGGGTGGGGTGGGCTGAGACCAGGGCTGTTGCCAGCAGAGCCTGAGATGGGCGGGGCGTGAGGTGGGCAGCGGTGCCACTGGGAGTGGGGGGGTTATAAAGGGGTGTACGGTGAATTTCAGGGTGGCTGCAGTCCCCCCTGTAACCCCCTCCGAGCAACATTGCCTCCTGCCCCATGTGGCCCAGGCTCCACTGGGAACAGACCTTGGATCTGCATGGGGTGTACTGGGGCTGGGGCAGTTCTCAGCAAAGCCTAGGCCAGGTGGGGTGTGGTGCTGCTGGAAAGGGGCTATGGGGGGGGGGGGGTGCAGGCCCCCCAAAATTTGCTGTAACCCCCTCACAGCCCCCTGCTCCCAGTGGTGCTACCACACACCCTGCGCCCCACCTGGGCGGCCCAGGCTCCATGGGGAATGACTCTGGCCCCAGCCTGCCCCACCTGGTGCAGATCCAGGTGCACATGCCTCCCCATACCCTCCTAGACGAGTGATACCAGCAGTGGCAAGAGCTGGCGGATGAGCCATCGGACCAGCTGTGCGTGGCAGTAGGAGCCACCTCTGCCTCCCCCTTCTCCCGCACTCCCCAGATGAGCCCTGCTCCATCCTACACCCCCCAGATGAGCTGCAGCTTTGTCCCCAGCCCACCCTCCCCAACTGGGCAGTGCTTGCCCCTGCCCCAGCTCCCATCCCTCATGGTGGAGCCTTGATCTTCCCACACCCCTTCTCCTACCACACCAGACTTACCTGCTGCAGGCAGTGCATCAGATAGGTATTGGCCGATATGCCTCCTTAAATATCAGCTATAAGTATCGGCCTCAAAAATCTCTATCGGTGCACCCCTAACAATAAGCTGGATATGAGCCAACAGTGTGCCCTTGTTGCTAAGAAGGCTAAAAGCATACTGGACTGCATTGTAGGAGTGTTGCCAGTAGGTTAAGGGAAATGATTATTCCCCTCTATTCAGCACTGGTGAAGCCACTTCTGTAGTACTATGTTCAGTTTTGGGCCCCCAACTATTGAAAGGATGTGGACAAATTGGAGAGAGTCCAGCAGAGGGCAACAAAAAACGGTGAGGGGGCTGGGGGGACATGACTTATGGGGAGAGGCTGAGAGAACTGAGCTTATTTTAATTTAGAAGAGAAGACCGAGAGGGTATTTAATAGCAGCCTTCAACTACCTGAAGAGTGGTTCAAAAGAAGATGGAGCTAGACTGTTCTCAGTGGTGACAGAACAACGAGCAATGGTCTCAAGTTGCAGCAAGGGAAGTTTAGGTTAGATATTAGGATGAATTTTCTCACTAGGAGGGTAGTACAACATTGGAACAGGTTGCCCAGAGAGGTGGTGGACTCTCCATCCTTGGAGGTTTTTTAACAACTGGCTAGACAAAGCCTTGGCTGGGATGCACTGCTTTGAGCAGGGGGTTGTACTAGATGACCTCCTGAGGTCCCTTCCAACCCTAATTTTCTATGATACTATGAAAGAATCTAGTGGAGGTGATGACAATTTTTAGAGGTTTAGAAGGCAAGATATACAAGGAAAGGCTGAAATAATTTAGATTATTTAGTTTGGAGGTGAGAAAACTGAGGGGGACTTTGATAACAGTCTTCACATATTTGAAGAATGATCATAAAGAAGATAGTGACAGGTAGGGGACAGGACTAAGAGGAATTGCCTGAAACTGCAGCAGAGGAAATTTAGGCTGGAGACAGGAAAAACTTCCTGACTATGAAACTGGTCAAGCTTTGGAACATGCTACCTAGAGAAGTTGTGGAATCTCCATTCCTGGAAATTTTCAAGAGCAGGTTAAACAAACATTTGACGGCATGGTTTAGTCAGGGATGATGATGCCTTGAGCAGGATGCTAGGTCTCTTATGAGGTCCCTTCCAGCCCCACTGTCCTACAATCCTATGATAATCACAATAGCTCAATAGTTACACTGGCTTCAAGTAAAGTTTTGCAGATTTAGTTCTTCCGTTAACTCCCAAGTCTGCAAACCTGACTGACCTCTTACTGCGTATATCTCCCCAACATGCCTGGAGAAGACTGAGCCTCTCAAAAATGACACACCCTCTTCTCTGTTTGTGAGGCTGAAAACATACTGAACATCAATTATACAGCTGCTATGACTGGGTAAATGGATATTCAGGACACCTGGGCAGAACATCTAGGGGCTTTGTGGGATGTCATCCATAAGCTTCAGAGAAGTATGAATCTAAACTTCTCCAGACACCAGAAATACTGCATTTCTACTTAAATTCTTACTTATTTGCCTTGGACGGTTTGCATAGTAAACAGAACTAGCTCATATCCATACCATATGTGTGTTGGTGTTGAGATCTGTCACAATAGGATACTGACAGTTGACCTACCCATAAAGGACCTGGTTCTATAAGGTGCTAAACTGCCCTCAGTTAAATCATTGTGGGTGCATCTACACATGCACTTTACTACAGAGTAGACCAACTAGCTCTGCAGTAAAGTGTCACTGTCTACATTTGTGATGGTATTAGGGTGCAGTAAACTGATTAACTCTGCTGTAAGATAGTACTGTTATGGGTTCTGACCAGGGGCATAAATTGTATCCAGTCAGCCTAGCCAGCTACAGGCCTGCTCCGTCCTGGCTCAGATTGCTGGTGTCTCAGGGACATGTGTAGATACTGCACCTGAAACTGCTCTGGGGTTTATTGCTTTGCATTAATTGCATGCGTAGATGCACCCTGTAGGTTTAAGATGTCTAGGATAATCCTGAAGGTTTGCTCTTTACTGAACAAATCAGAGTAAACTCAGCATAGACATTAATTTAAAGATAAGATACCATCAACACTTTCTTTATTAAAACTAGTGGTGAAAACAGTGCAGAAGGATGTGGAAGTGGCACAATTCCTAGTCAGATGGCATTGTGCGCGTTATTATTTTGGGGTGTATTTCAACATACACTTATGCCATTTTCAGAAAAATAAGGAATAGAACAAATGTAGCTGACTAACATGGAGGAATTTAAAAAGGTTTAACATTGTAACCACATACTAGCTAGTATGTTATCCCATGAGTGAGAAAAGATAAAAAAGGTCTTTCAGCTATTGTCCATTTCTTCCATGAATATTCTCTCAGAATACGTTTTAACTGAGGTTTTAAAAACAAATCAATAAACCTACTGAGGAAAGACTATAATTTTAAAAAAATAGGCTTAAATCGTTCTTTTGCCTAGACAATATCATTCTACATTGGCCTCCACTGATTTTAACAATGTGATACAACTCACAAACCTCTAAAGTTTGTTCAGCACTGGTGCGATTGTTTCAGTTATTTTCTCTAGCAACACACTATACCAAAGATAAGCATTGGACACCACGGATCTGTTTAAGATTGAGGTAGAAAAATGTTGAGACTTACATATCCGTAATGTCCTTTCCGGGAACAATTGTAGCAATATGCTATGACTGAATACTCAGAAGAACTGGCCTTCTTGATTGGTCCTGGTTTGGTCTGCAATAAGAAAAATTGGTGAGAAGTAGATCTGGGAAGATTCAAAATGCTAAAATCAAGGTAGGTTAAAATAAACAAAACAAAAATCTGGCAGTGATACTGACAGCTTTCCAGAGGGAAAAAAACAAGTGTGCAAGAAGCTTGGGATACAAGACATACGTTGTTCATTTTATTGTAATATTACACAGAAAATTATCCTGATCACTGAAATCAGTTGGGAGAGAAAACTTTAATGTTAATTCTGTATTGTCATTTCATTTCAGTGATGAATACTGGAACATAAGTTCTTGATTTATTTTTCTCTTCCTCCTTTTTTATTATATATTCATTTATTTTTACAGATGCCCCACTTTCCCCAGGGAGCAACGAGGGCCATCAGATATTACATCCACCAGCTGGATAGGAGCATTTGTGTATTAAAAAACTAGTCCCTCCCAGCAGGGCTCACTTACAGCAGTATGGCAAGGATCTGAGAGGGAGGGAGAGAGGGAGGGAGGGACAGACAGACACAGCCTAAGACTACTACGCTCATGTTTCCATCCCCTACCACAATAAAAGGAAAGAGAAGAAAAAGGTTCCCTTCTAAAAGAACTTGCTACTTTCCATTTCCCAGCCAATTTAGGGGTCTATATTAAACAAAAAATTAATTCTTCTGTTTAGCTGTTCAAAGTTGGAACTTTTTCCGGCTGATATAATGCAAAGACATACTTGGCACACACTACTGAATGTAATGGAATATGCATTTTTCCTCATTTCTATTGGATAAGTTTGTTTGAAGGGGGAGGGTTCAAATTTTAACAAAAATGCATACAAATGTTCTCATGCATTTCCTTAAACATGTTTATAAATAATGGACATGTAGGTAAAAAGAGGAAGGACAGAATATATGACTATGAAAAAACTGGTCAGAATAGAAAACTACTACATTTTAAAGCTCTATACACTTTTAAAAAATTATTATTCACTCTAGTAGAACATAGAGAACTGTAGGATTTCAAAGACTGATATTTTGTACGATTGCTTGTTATTGTAAAGGTTACTTTTTCTTAAAACCGTCCTCACTGCGTTTGCTTACCATTACTGCTACTAATAATACTGCTGTATGGGCTCTTTCCAGAGAATATTGGTGCTTGTAAAATAGACAAACTACAAGGTTATTCATTAAACTTTGTTTTTTTGTTTTAAGAAAAAACACATTTGATCATGCATTTTAAACCCATTTTAACTGTGGTAGTCAGTGTGCTGCAGGCTTGTGTTACTTTGTTCACATTTCTTTCAGCAGATTGTAAAAAAAAGTATATGGAAAAAGGGCAGATTCATGCAGAATAACATGAAAAATGGAGGAGAAATCAGAGAAAAATAAATTGTGATATGTGGCAAAAGAAGTTACAGCAAAAATGAAAATTTCCTATAAAACAAGACATGGATCTCTTTTCTTCTCTTTCTCTGTATAAAGACCTGTCTAGACAGCAATACATCAAGGCCACCCACTTGTGCCAGCCCAACTTTTTGGGCATCTTTTCTATCATCAGTACTATAAACACAGAGGAAAGAAAACTATGTAAACACATGTTTAAATCCATAGGTTTTTTCCAGGGTGGAATAATTTATAGAAAAAAACTGAAGGAAGTAAAGTTGCCCATCTCCAGCTTGGAAAGAACTCCTAAAAAGCAGAACTGTTTCAAATAATCCAGACCTCCTTCCCTCTCCTGCCACAAAAAAATGTATGGATATTGACATAAGGTTTGAAAGCTGATTTATTGAAGTTGATGTTGTAAAGCTGCCATAAAATCTCAAGAGGTCTATTCCTGGGTTCCTTCAGTCCCCAGTTGTCTACTAGAAAGAGGTCTGCATCTAGACTATACGTGGAGGATAGCTATCAAAGGATGATCAACTGTATAATATAACATTTTATTCTTTATTTGGTCATGAGATGGGTTATATAATGTCTTTATAAGAAATGTTTGAATTAATAGCCTTCATTCTTGTATAGTGTGCTATAACTGAAACACAATTACAACTATGGGACATGCCAGATGGACATGCTTTACTTTCAAAATACTATGCTATACAACTTGTGAATTGTTAAATTGTGTTGCATGGATTTAGCCAACAATTTAGGCTATTATGGTACCTATTTTCATCTCTGTTAAAATTTACCTGTTGCTCAAAACAACACACATTTTTTTCCATAAGTAATGCATTTTTCTCTCTCAAGGCAGGATTTATCAAACACCAAATGTATGGATCAGATTGACATTGCTGACATAAAATTGAACATGCCCACCAGTAAAAACTCAAGTAATTTACATGACTAGATGAACAAATATTAAAGTACTTAGAGATGCCTTTAGTAGAAATTTCATTCTGATCTCATAATTAACCCTAAAAATTGTAGGTAAAAAGGTAACCAGCCTAGCTCATACATTATGTTTGAATTTCTTGAAGCGTGGGTGCTTTCCACTTTTTAAAATGGCTTGGTGCTAATACTTGACGTTTTCAGCAGTCACAACTTCTGACAAACCTACTCAGAAGTTCATATATCTGGATGTTAACCTGAATAATGATTCCAGCTGAAAACTTTGCTATGATAAATGTTATCTGCATGCTATCTTTTGCACTCCTCTTTTGTTGATAGCATGGAGATAAACTGAATAGCTCTTACCTCACTAGGAACACAGGGATGTTAAGCTTTTTGTATTGTACTGTACAAGATCTAACAAGAATCCTTGAGAGTATTCAGTGAATTAGGAATGTATACTCATGTGACACCAAAAACTCTGCACGACATTTCCTTTTGTTTAGCTCATAGAAAAAGGTCAGATTTAAGGACACAAATTAAACTGAATACTTACAGTTCAGATTACCACTATACATAACTCTACTGCTTTCCAAAAGCCAAACAAAAAGGGAATTTGTATGTTTTTAAGCCGTTTTTCTTATTATTTAAGGTTTAAAAAAGCACCTAAAGACTCTGACCAAATGGGTACAAAATGAAGTATTTATGAAAATAGCTCCTCTATGTTATAGTTTTTTTTGTTACAAACATTTAAATAATCTATATTTGTAGGGTGATATCTTGGAGATTACTTCACTATCAATATATAGAAGTAATAACCTGGTAGATAGCATTACCTATGAAAGGTCCATCCCATCTGCTATTCTTGCTGAAAGCTTTTCATGCACCAGTAAACTCAGTAAATATCAGAAGATAAAGCATAAGCCTACCACGCCACGGATTTACTCCTAATGTCTCCTCAAAGTGCAGCCCGATGCAACGATTACAAATGATTTTTCTTCTAATGTCATTTTACATAACCCTTTTTTCTGCATGAGTAGTTAGTGCGGAATGAATGAATGAATGCCATTAAAACAGTTAATCATTATCTGGGACACTGGCCTTCCTCCCTTCTCAACTAGGAATCTCCATGACAAAGGCCAAGAGATCAAAATGCCAGGGCTGCCTCAGTGGCCTATTTCTGACAGTAATTTTTTATGTAAATGGGCCTGCTGGGCAGCTCCCTCTGTGACCTTGAGCTGCCCTTATCTAAACTGACTTTGATCCAATAAGGGCTTGCTTTTATGAAGCTCATTACTACCTAGGATATGCAATCTGACTAAATCTCACTAATTAAAGACAATGTTCTATACATTTTTCTTTTTCACACACACATTTTATATAGATTAAATATTTTACACACACACACGCACATATCTGTTTATACAGAGAAACACATATATGCTAGAATATTCTATGCAAGTTGAACCTTGCATATTTGACAAATACATAGCTAAACATACGATGTGACTTTTAAAGTAAAGCATAGCCCCTGGTTGCATACCCTATGACTAAAATTTATGCAAACACAAAAATCCAACTTCAGTAGTACTAAGAAAGGTAACAATGAAATGAAGTTTAGACATGACTTGAAATGTCCTTTCAAGCTGTTGTCTTTAATAGCCTACATAGAAACCCCTGATTCTAGTTGATTGTCAGATTCTAACATCATCCAACCTCCCCCAAAACAGCATGAAAAATCCAGGTCTACAATGAACAAAGCCTTCACTGGTCCACAAATACCTAACAAAATGATTCTGACAGCGGAGTAAAATACAGAAAGTTTCAAGTACCCACAAATACCCTATAATCAACTGAAATCAATGTTGCAGTCTTATTGTGCAGAACCATTTAAACCATTTGTCAATCTACCTCTGTTTTGGGGCTACTTACAACTATACCAAACAATATTTTAGATTTGTTCTACACCAGCTCTCAACAATGCACAAACTTCATCAACAACCTATATAATTATCAGGGTCTTTACAATGTTTTTTGTACTACTTCCAAAGCAGCCAGCGATGGTGACAGGATACTGGGCACATGGACTGGGCCATCAGGGCAATTGCTGTTTTTCATCTAATCTGCAGATTCAGCTTTCTTCTGCAGTGCCATGCCT
>NW_017729024.1:760583-763501 GCF_001723915.1 Gavialis gangeticus | reverse complement strand
ATCAACAACCTATATAATTATCAGGGTCTTTACAATGTTTTTTGTACTACTTCCAAAGCAGCCAGTGATGGTGACAGGATACTGGGCACATGGACTGGGCCATCAGGGCAATTGCTGTTTTTCATCTAATCTGCAGATTCAGCTTTCTTCTGCAGTGCCATGCCTCACTCTGCTTACTCATTTCAGCACTCCACAATTAAACTACAAATTAATTAAAAATGCTTCTTACATAGGCAAAGTAGATGATATCACAAGCCCTGGTTCTAGGAAGCCTCCTCCCAATGAAGTCAATGAGTGACTTTTGCATGGGGATTCCAGGTCTAGGCTGTAAATGTGACGTAGAGAAAGTAGTAAGGACAATGTAAAACTAAGCCTGAAACTCGTAAATGGTGTCATTATACCCCTTTTTCTGAGAGCAGTGCAGAATAATCTTATAACGTATCATCATATGCTGGAGATGTCACTAGTGAGGCACAGCATGACAAAAGAAGAGTTACAGCTATTGCATTACTGTAAAATCATATTATTTGATTTCTTTTTAAAAACATATTGTCACCTGTTTGTACTTTAACCGAAACAATAGTAACTAAGGGCCAGTCTCCTATATTTTACGCTGCCAATAAAAGCTATCATGTAATGTTGTAATTATACTGAGTTTTTTTTTTTAAACCGTGTCGTGTACCCAAAAGACTCCCACTCCATTGGGTAATTCCTTAATTAGGCAGATTTTTGAAACGTGTATTATGTACACAACAGACCGGAACGTCTCCTTTGGAGTTTTCCTAGTCTATCGGGTGATTGCATCATTAAGCCACACATGCTACGTAGTAAAAATCCTTATGAAAATTCATGAAAAAATGTACAGAGCATGATTAGTATGCAGGAGAAGTAAACAACGTTAATATTTTGGCTTAAAAAAACCCTGACCACCAAAACAATTAGGCCATTTTATGGAACTATTCCCTACCAAATTTCATGTCTTCAATTTTAGCCATTTTAAAAGTTTATACTTCTAAAATACGTTGTTCAAGTTTCCAAGCACTTTTTAAAAAATTGCACCCCAGTAATATCATTACAAATTACAATCTGTGAGTCAGTTAAGTGAGGTATGTTTATAACCTCCAAATAAATAGGCTACACAGCAGAAACAGTGAAATACCCATAAGAAAAGAAGATTGAATTATAGCTATATTTTCTGTGAAGATACAGTCACAAATCAATGGCCAGATTTTTTTTTAATTGGATAGCCCAGAAAAGCAAATGCTTATGAATAACCACATGAAGAAATCCAAGTTGTTCAATCCACGATACAAGTGGTATGACATGATAGTTTTCTGCAGAAGTAGAAATGTATATAATGCATTTTAAATAGATGCAAATGGCAGCTACAATTCATTGTGTGAAAAGGTTAAACCAAATGACAAAAATTAGAAATTTATATTTGAAAGGAATGAAATCTTTTGATACTCTTATGAATAGGGAAAGATACTAAAACGTATTCATTTAAGAAGTCTTTTCTGTAAAATGGACAAAAATATCTCTGGTAAGCACAGAACAATGAATATACGCAAGATAATATGGATAAGAGCAATTCATTCCCTGAATGCTCCAAAATCTTCATGGCTTAAAAAGCATCCCAATTTTCTCCAAAGGTGGTTGCATTTATCCACTGGTCCATGGCTAATTTTACATGGAATGCAAAACGTTATTTAAATAAGGTGGTGCATTAAACTTCAACTATTTCCTGTGGAGCTCTCAAACTATAGACCTATCTTTCTTCTATTTTAATTTTAAAGTAAGTTAGCAAAGGCTTCCTTCTTAATCCCCAGAGACTACCTATATAGTGACACAAATGCACAAATTTATGACAGTAACATAAATGCTCCTCTGAAGTAATGTGCAACATTAAGTGAAATCGTTTCCTGGAAAGATATTATAGGTATCTATATTTTATTTGCCATCTTAAACATATCTGGGTCTTTATGACCTTATTTTTAAAATGTATTTCCTTTTTATATTTCCTGGTGCAAATGGACTGCATAAATAAGCAATGTGCTATGAGGCTTCAGACTAGCCGATAAACCCTTTCAATTTTCATGCCAGCTTCTTCTTTTGTAATTCAAATCTGGCTGGAAACTGGCAGCTCTGAAAACTGAAACAAGCACTGCCACAAATACCTTGTAATGCTATCGACCTTGTCTGCCCATGCAGTGAGAAAGGGGGATGCATATGTGTCTGCAGTCATCCAGATAACACAACTCATTTTTTTTTGGGATAACAGAAGCCAGCCCCGGACTGTGCACCAAAAGCAGTCATTACCAGGCAAGCTGGAGAATAAGTCTCTTCAAAATACACAGCGCATTTAAAAACCATATACAGGGCTCAGCCACTGCTTTCATTACCAATTTTAATTTAGCTCCTTCAGTTTGCCAGCCAGATAAACTCTTTAGTGCTATTTTTTAATCTATTTGCCACATTTTATGTTTAAGATTATAGTAATATGGGACAGGAGAAGGAATCACTTTTAGAGGAAATAAAGAAATAGATCCGCTTATCAGCGCCCATCAGAAAGTTCATTAATCAGCCAGGCTTTGTGCCCCCTAAATTGAAAGGTTAAATAATCCTCTCAGGAATATTTCTAGGCACCTCCACCAATTGTCCGGAGAGAAGCTGCCATTCACAGCACTCTGGATCGGTGACAGGGTATTTTACCACTGTTTGGACCCCAAACAATAATGGACAAATGGCCTGGCTTACAAAGAAACCTTTTAGTACAAGGATGGAAAAGGACCACAAGCTTTGATGTGGGGTGTGTTTGCGGGGGTCTAGGTGTCTGTCAGTCACCTAATGCTAAAGGTGGGTTAGGCTTCAAGAGCTTTTGGAAAGGGAGGGCAATAAGAAAAGAAAATTTCATAAGA
>NW_017729024.1:755823-760329 GCF_001723915.1 Gavialis gangeticus | reverse complement strand
GGGGGGGGAGGGGGGGGGGGGGAAGGGGGGGGGGGGGGAGGGGGAGGAGACTTATGTATGTTGATCTGTGTATATTTTATTTGAATGTTTATTAGAAGAGCAATCAAATACATGTATATATACACATGCAGGCATTACGCATATACATTATATACATTATCATAGCAATAAGCATATGCATATTTACATGTACATTTCTACATTACTTTGAATACAAACATTTGCAATGCTTGTAAAATCAGGAGACGAACAGAACTGAAGCATGGTTATATTTATTAGCTAATACACAGGGGAGCCAAACAAACCCTAAGGTTTTAATTTTTGCTGTCATTCTAAATGATTTACAGCTTCCTTTCCCCCATGACTGTATCTGGTCTATTAGAACCTTGGTCACAAAGCAGGAACTACTACATTTGATGCAACTTTTTTTGCAAAAGAGGAAGTATTTTTTTGCAATTTTTATATAAACCTGTTCTTTATTCAGAGCTTCAATATCACAAAACAAGCGCAGTACATTGGTACTAGAGTACAACAGATGCTGAAGGAGTATCCCACAGTTCATTATAACAGTGTTTTTGGATTTGTGATTTGGGATCAAATGCTCCAGAACGAATTATAATAAAGGATTCCCATTTTAACATTACACCAGTAAGCCCTCAGTCTGTTTTGCCTTTTGATTTTATTGATGAATAATAGCATAACATACATGTAGACTAGACTATTAAAACACAGTAATTTTCCTGTGAACCTTGGCACAAGCACATATTGCCAATATGGTAACTAACTGTACAAGTTATTGTTCATTTGGCAGGAAGCAACTTCAAAAATTTGATGACCATGCCTTCACACATTCCCATTTTAAGCATGTCATGCGGAACTCAAGCAGAAATCTTGTAACTATTTTTACTTGCCCACATAAGCTTTATGGGTACCTATAGCTGAGCCTCAAGGACTTGATATAATGTAGCAAAGATAAACACTAGTCAAATACAAACCAGTATGTACATAAATATCTTCAAAATATAACAGTGTGTTTGAGTATCTTAATATACTTATTTTTACCAAGCAAGTCTTATGGCCTGTAGCAATTTTTTATCTGAATATGATTTGGAACACTTTGACTAGTCCAAATTATGAATCAGAAAATATTGCCATTTATTACATTACATTAATGTCCCATCGTCAGAAATTGTCCCCAAAATCTACTTCAGAACAATTCATGTTATCTTTCAACCCCTTACATCATCATCAGAAAGACAGTTTCTGAAAGAACTCAAAAAATCAAAATGGAAATTCTGTACGACTTCCAATCCAATGCAATTAAATAAAATTATTTAAAGAAAAAAGAAAATAGTATTTGGGGGCCATCATGACAAGTTGTAGTTTCAGAGACATCCTTTGCTAGTTATTATTCAAAATGCCAGCGCAGGAATAGAATTAACTTCATAGCCAAGAAAAGAACAAAAGAAAAAAAGACACCGTGTGCCTGCAGCACCTTTAGCAAAATAAGCATAAGGTAAAACCTTATTACAGGTAGATTTGTAAGACAAGCCATTCAAATGTTTCTGCAGATGCACAGGTAAGGCAGCAGTGGAGAAAGTTCATTTTACTTAGATACAGACTAAAGCATAAATTCAAACCGGTAATTAAAAAGTTTACAGAGTCCTGGCGGAGATGGAAAAACTGCCAATGACAGCAATGTCATGGATTGTTTAAATTTGAAGCGCTGCCAAGACAAAGTCAAATATACAGTATATCTATCTTTGCACATTTGAGAGTTATATTCATAGCTTTTTTGGAATATGTTTAATGTTAATTAAAAACACCATTAACATACAACAAAAGTTAAAGCTGAAGGACTAACTTTAATCCATGGAAGCCAAAAAATTTGGAGTGAATACTTCTGACTGATTATATGTGCTGTAATACACATGTAAGCTCACCCATATTCTGAGACTTTTCCAATACAAAAGTAACACAGTGATTATTAAGGCTGCAGTTATTTAACTCTTAATATATGGGTCTCTTTTTAAAATTCATTTTTATATTTGACTTTTTAATATTAAAACCAAACCAACCCATATCTGTGACTGAGACGGTCAACTTTTTCCCAGATATGACAGGCTGTATTGAGAAGTACTATTTTCATTGGCATGATGGACCATTCTGAATTTAAATCACTGAGTATTTTTAGGGACTTTGAATCTGTAGGTTTTAACATGATCAACCATAACTTTAAAAAGTTGTACTTTGACATGTATGGGTACCAGGTTGCTCCTCCATACATGAAACATTGACAGGATAAAATTAATAGCTCTCATAGTCTATCACATATATATCTACTATAGGAAAATTAAATAAATATGTTAATTGTTATGACAGTTTCTTACCTTCCCACTTATGGACTTCTTAACATGCAGACTATTCATATAATATAATTAAATAATTTCAAATATTACCAAAGCATATGATTTACAATCACCCAGTGGACAACTGACAGGCATAGGAGAACCTATCATTATGACTTCCTAGTGTTTACAAATGAGTAGAGAATATCTATATTCAGCTACCTGTCTGCCTTTTTAAATCTGTTTTGGTTATAAAATATTAAAAACTATTAATTTGCTATAGAAAAGTAAAATGCAATAACAACATAGGATAATTTAAATTAATTAAATTTTTATGACTGGGTTTTAGAAATTTTATACAAAAATAAAAAAATAAACCAATGCACACATTTGTTACTTCTTCTGACAACTTTAAACATTTGCAAATTTTAACCACACTTAGTAAAATTGGTTATTAATAGCTTGTATGGCAGGATTCAAACCATATACATGTTTACAGTAACGTGTATCTTAAAAAGTAAATAAACACACACTTCACTTTAGCATTTCACAGAAACACTCCATTCTTTCAAACTAAAAGTTGTTTTGCATATAACCAAGCTGCAAAACTGAACCTCACCTTTGATGCTGTTCGTGTGATTAATACTTTGTCAGTAAAAACACTAGGTAGATGAGCACCTAAAAGTATCTTTTTATTTAAATAAAAGGAAACAGAAGTGAAAGTTACTGTCTGTGCTTAAATGACACTACGCATTAATCCTCTCAATTACATAAAGTGCAGGTGTGTACACACACACACACACACAGGTTTTCAAATATGAGATCTTACCATGAGATTATTCTGTTTTCTATTGAACTCACTATTTAGCCAACCATGTCTATACATTGAGGAAATAAAAGAGGATAAAAAAGAAAAGAACAGACAAATAGTTTAGATGTAGAGTACAGTGATTCCTACTACACATTTAAATAAATGAGTAGTGCTTGCCTTTTCTTTCCGGGGCTGAAGAACATACTGCTATTGAGATCAATGATTCAAACTTCTAAAAAGTTTGCAACCACTATACACAATACCCTGCAGTTGAAAGGGTATTATTGTCAACTAGAATAATTCAATTCTCTTACAAGATTATAATAAAACATGATACATGTCTTGTTCCACCTCCCTCTGTCCCCTCTGAATTCAGGCCAGGGAGGAAGTCTCTCCACAAGTACAAAATTCTTAAGTAGAAAATTCCTGAAATATCTGTATTAAACACGAAAAAGAACACTGAAGTAAAAGGTTTGCTGAGGGATTGACTTAACAAATGACATAGTTCAAAGGATTACTGTACATAGGATTTACAGGAATTCACCGCAATTAGAAATGGAAAGGACATGGTCAGTCCACTCCTCCATCCCCCTAAATGGTTCTTACAACACATTGAACCGCAACTTCTAGTGAAGACTTATTCCCACCCCCCAAAAATCTACAATCACTTTGTTTTAGGATAAACTATTAGAGAAATTATTTTAAAATTACAATTATGGTTAAAAGATTCTTGTCAGTGACAGTTCATGATTGCGTTGCTGGCAGATTCCATATTTTATCCAGGTTAAACTTTCACGTTCTAGTAATGGCACAAAAATCTTCAAGGGATTTTTTAACCATGGTCTGATATGCTAAGGAACAGATACTCAGGCAGTGTAAAAGCATTACAGATCTACTGTTTCAGGAGTGTTGGTTGTAGCCATGTTGGTCTAAGGGCATAAGCAGACAAACAACTGCAGACATTTCCTTTGCCTGAAGAAGGGTGTTTGTACCTGAAAGCTTGCAAAGAAGAATGTTTCCAACTATTTTAGTTGGTTTAATAAAAGATTTTGGATTTACCCAAAGAACATTGTTTTATAGATCTACTGGCATCAATGGAAATATGATTATTTATGTCAGCTGAGGATCACTGGAGTCACTGGAAGCTGTTAGACATAGCAGGAACAGATATTTCTTAAATACATACATACAAAGTCAATAACTTGGATAAATTTTAAAGAGATGCCATTTGAACTTTGTCCTGCATCTTTACCACTATAACAGCAGCAACACTTGATGGTTTTATACTTTAATTATTGCTCTTACTAGCAATTAAGTGTAAACTTATGTCTAAAATCATTTTTCTTG
>NW_017729024.1:741335-750823 GCF_001723915.1 Gavialis gangeticus | reverse complement strand
CTTACTAGCAATTAAGTGTAAACTTATGTCTAAAATCATTTTTCTTGAGAAGGTAAATAGAAAATAGTACCAGTTTATAAAATATATAATAATTTTCTTTTTTTAACTTGTAAAGAGATTTTTATTACCTATAGTGTTACAACAAAGAGAAAAGTAAGAAAGTACAACTTTTTACTAATGCTTGTTCCTATCATATAAAGCATGTATTCTGTACACTTACAGGTATTATGGATAGAAAGATATAAATGATAATTTATATCTTATAAAACTATAAGGATCCTGCTATTTGTGAACTTTGGTTATTGGGTAAAAAGACTCTTATTTACTACTCTTAGAGCTGTCAACATACCTTGAACAAAACTTGCAAAGACGACAATTTAGGGAGAAAATAAACATACTGTAAAACAAAAACTAGATTAATTGAGTTTTAATTTTAATTAGCATGCTGATTTTTTTTGTTAATCAAGTGCTTACAACCTGCAGGTAATACTTCCAGGGACACTTTTGTCAAAGACAAAGTACAAGCCAAAAGTGGGAGAAAAGAAGTTTTCATAAAACACTTAGCTAGCTTTATAAAATAATTGCCAGTTATTATTTAAGGGCTGGAAATTTTACATTCTTTTCACATTTGGTTTACAATAGTACAGTATAATTTCTTCTACAATATGAGAATTTCACACAACCTATACATCATAAACATACTCCTTCCTAAATTTAGAGGTCATCCCCCCCCCCCCACCAAATCATTTTACAGAACATAAAATCATTTTTATCACACATTCAAATCCTTTGGAATTGTTTTTATTGTTTTAATTGTAAAATATCCCATCAAGTGGCTGTGTGAATTTAGATTCAGAACACACGGTTCCCTCCAAAGCGTGAAAAATATATTATCATCTCCATTTTACAAAATACTTTTACATATAAATTTAACACCCACTTCCTTCCCCTGCCCCTCCTGCTTCCTCTCCTCTCCTGGTAGAATCATCAGTCGGTGGCCACGACTGAGCTACTGATCTAGCAAACATGGGGCAGGTAAGGCTAGGAGGTAGCATCGGAGCCATGTTCAGAGTTCCTCCAAAAATCCTATCCTCAAGTTGGAGAGTTGTGCAATTTAATCTCTTCACCTAAATACCACTCTAACTCATGCTTCATCTACAAAATCCTGCAAAGCCTACTCTACCTTCCAAATTTTCTACCTCAAGTTTAAATATTTCCATGGATGTTATATCTTAAATCCTGTCTCTTTCCAAAAGGAACATTTTTAAGGATTTAAATTGATTTTAGGCTAGACTGCTTACATTTTTATTTCAGAAAAAAGGTGGCAGGCCATGTAGAATTTTAATAATGGCACACAAAGAAATCCAAGCGCAAAATTTAAACACAAAAGATGTATTGTCCCTTCATGTCTTTTACGCATACAGGCCAAAACAGCCAATTCCTGGTTCACCTTTTTTTTATGTAAGTGGATTAAAAGTAAGATTAACAAACTGTCAAAAAGCGTGTTAAATGATAGCCTCCGCTAGTTAAAAATTCTGATGGTTGTAAAACTCTGTTGGTGGCCATCTTGGCCTAGGAGTTTTAATATAAATGAGACTAGAGAAGACAGGAGATGGGGGAGGGGTCCTTGCTGCCTGAACAGTATAAGGGAAGGGAGGGATTATCCAGAATGAGCTATCTTTAAGGGAAAAAGCCAGATAAAAGAGTAGGAATGAAAAATAATGTGTACTCACTTCTAGAAAACGCATCTAAAAATAGATTAAACAATATTTCGTCCATCTGGTATGATTTATTTTTCATTAGTCCTCCCTACTTGTATTTATGGAAGACCATATTCATATTTGAAGCATTAATTTATTTCATCATTGTATGTACATTTTACTGTTGGATCGTCCTTCCTATAACCCTCCTCGTCTACCATTGGTCAATGAATTAGATTACACTGGGCTGTGAAAAAATATATGTAAAGTGAAAAAAAATGAAATTATGCAGAACGAATGCAAATTTTACTTTATAGAAAAACATTAGTGACCACCCACATACTTTCTGATGCCTGATGTCTTGTACTCCATATCCTGAATACAGATACTTTTTGCCATATTTCAGCAAAAACCATGCAGACCCACACCCACAAACGTATACATATGCACATCCTATATCTTTCATAACTATCTGTTATTCTACTAAAATGTGAGTGCTCATTTCAAATGTACTTGCATGAAGTCACTGAGTGAAATCGCACTTACTTTACTCTCGTATGTAGAAGCACTAGAAACAACATGGCTATTCACACGAGGTGAGGTGGTCTTAGCTCAAAGCTACACACAGTACATACAGTACTCCAACACATTTATCTCATTTACGAACTTAAGAAATACTCTGCAGTACTTTTTCACTCTCAAGGGAGGGTAGCATTCTTATATTTATCACTCCCCCCATCTCTTATTATTATTAATTTAAGACCCTGTTCACAATGTGCTCTGGGTTATCCAAAATTAGAGGCGGCATGTTTCTTCCCCGTGGAATGCACACCTTAAGAACAGTCAAGAATGGGTAAGAATCCATGTTTTGTTTATGCTTAGGTATCCAGATCTCCAAGAGATGTAAAATGACGTACATAGGAACTGCCATAGGAAAAAAGGAAAAATGATCAGATTAATTTAGAGCATTTTTGGATGAAAGCAGAAAGCTGAACAAAATTCTCCAAAAAAAATGTAAACTCGTGGATCAACTGCATTATTTATAGTCAAAGGTAGTTCCATTGATATCAGTGGTTTATTTTTCTGAATAAATTGGAGAGGATTTATCAATATGTTTGTCCCCATTGAGGGAGAACAAGAAGTTTTATAAACACATATTTAAAGTTCTAGCCAGGGTTGTGGATATTTTATGACAAAAATAAGACAGAAAGAATTTAGGAAGAGACAAATATTAAACAGGCAAATGGCTCTGACTGGAAGTGTTTTTTACTATTTCTATTAAAGAGGTGCGAGTGATGGTATGCATTTCAGAGACCACGTCTTTGTGTGCGTTTGAACAACACCTGGAACCATCAGGCCCCTGATTTAAGCGGATGCCTTTAGCAGCTATTACAAAACAAATCATAAACACCATTAGTATTTCTACAGTCATAAGCTCGTTTTAATATTTCCCTGTAACAAAACAATCTAGTGCTGTACCTATTTTTTGGGGCATGCCAAAATTTCTTGTAGGAAATGAAAAATGACAACCCTAATACTGGATTCTGGATTCAGATTGGGCATTATTAAATAGCTATCATGAGTTAATAACAGGGTTGCTATACATAAAGCTCTATTTATGATACCTACTTCATTTTTCACATGTAGGCAAAACCATATGGGGAAAAAAAAAATCAAATCGCTTTAAAATTTTAATTTATCTTTTCTGTCAAAGGAAAAATATGAAGAGTAGGAACAATAATTTTACTAAAATTCAAAATCATTACCATTAAAAGAGGTCATTAAATAGTATTCTCTCTCACAATGTGAAATGGATTAACATTCTGATGACTGATTGGTCTTGCAGAGTAATTCTAGTTAACAGAGTTGAAAGAACAAGTTTAAGGAACCTACTAACTTCATCCAGTTAGAAAGCTTTGATTATCATACAGCCTTTAAATTTCAGCTTCAGTGAATACAATTTGATTATCTTTTTTCTGTCAAGGAACAAATTAAAATATTCTGCTCATAATCCTTTTTGCCATTTGAACTGTCTCATGAAATATCTTATACTGGCAGCCTGTTTTGGTTAGAATAAGACATTTCTGCCAAAAGTACAAAGTATTTTCAACGTGCCAAAATTTCAAACCATGCCAGTGTAAACAAAAATTTAATACCAACCATAAGAGAAGGAATGGAATTATTATTTACTCATTGTTCTTCCTGAGCCATCACTGAAGTGCAAGGGCTGCAGTGAGTCAATAGATGGCAGTCCATCTCTTAGTAAAGAGCTAGAAAATGGATAAAATCTCCAAAAGCTTTACAAAGGAACAAGTGTTGGGTTCTGTTGTTTTAAATAAACATTCATAGTGGTTGAGAATATTTAAATAATACACCAACATTTAAACAGAACTTTTATAAGAATCATTGCCAAAGCAGTGTTACAGAAATGATTTTCAAAGATTATGAACATGTTATGTATTTGTTAAAATATAAATATTGCTCTTTTTGTGTGTGTTATACACAGTCAGCTTACTATTTTTCAAAAATCATTATAAAGCCCATTTTTAACTTGTTATATGTATTGTCAGAATTTGCAAATAATTTATATTAACATTAAATTATGTGCTCGCAATCATGTGCACATACATGTGAACAGATAAAAAAAAAAGTGTATTTTCACTTGTATTCTTTTTCTTTAAATGCTATTACTCTGCTTAAAATATGGATGCATCACAAATCAAGATCATATTTTAATTTGAAGATAATATTTAAATATTGTTATGCCTGGGTGAGACCAAACTGCATTACTTTTTTTCCGTCACAATTGCATAAAAGCACCCAAAAACTTTACCCTGACACAATTTCAGTATATCAATGAATATTTTTGCTCAGCTTCTGGTCTAGAGCTATGGAGAACAATTTAAGTGGAAAAAAAAGGTTGGGCCTGACAAATTTAAGTAGCTTAGATAAAAACAGAATTTCTTACTCTATAACCTCTGCTTTAAATATCTAACTTATCCAATGTCAATAGAAATTTAGAAAAGTATAATCTGATTATGCTTCAGTGAATATAGTTGTTAAAATTGGTCTTCACACGAAATACACTTCATAAATGCAAAGTATTATCATATTTAAACTTAGATTATCTACAGTGACTACAAAACAGCAAAGGCATTTATTAGAAATGAGGTAAGAACTGCCTCAAATAGGAAATACAGCTATGCAAGTATTTCCAACAAATTTCAAAATATTTCTTGAAAAAAAAATGCACCCAAACACTAAACACTTCTCAAACCAATATTTTAACATGACATTTTCATGCATATTTTTTTTTTTTAATTTACAGAAGTGTAAAGTTAAGATACATGTAATAAAATTAGCTGGCTACAGTTCTCCAGCTTAGATTTCTTGTTAAAGAGTCTCAGGAAGAATCTGTTTTTAGACTTAGCTTCCCCCACTCCCCCTGTGCATATTTTTTTGTAGTATTGCTTATACCTGAAGAATTATTCAATGCTCAAAAAGGTCCCCAGTAAAGTATAGTCTGAAAAATCATTTAAAATATAATATCTATTATTATTATTTAAATATATCAATACCATTATTAGATGCCAAGTTTCATAAAAGGTCTAAATATACACCATTTTAACACTTTCTCTGGAAATGAATGATAAAAGATTTACCCTTTTCCTTTGAGTATCTTTAAATAAGCTAACTAATGTAAAGGGAATGCCACTATTCCTCAGTTTTTATATTTGTTTTATTCCATTCAGTACAAAGAAACTAGTCAAACAGAAATGGAGAGTTCAGAGAGCACTCATTTCATTTTGGAAAATGAGAAGTATACAAAACAGAGAAGTTTCCAACAGTGCTTTTGCTTTACTATTATAGTTTAGTTGCAAAAACTGAAAAGGAAAATTTCTAACGCATTGAAAAGACAAAGGCAACAAATTATAAGTACTAACTGCACTTGTTTTCCCTTACTTGAAAGGATAACCTCAGACCCATAGAATAATAAGTACTGAACAAACTTTCCTACTTTGATTACCTTGCAGAAATTATATTGATTATCAATATATGTCAATTAAACACACAGCATACTTATGTTGAACAGAAGAGATGGGCAAAGATCTGATGAACAACTTAACATCCATTTTTAAACTATTTATTATGGCTATAAATCAATCAATTTAAGGTTTTTAAATACAGAGCAATTAAATGTCATCCTAGACCTAATATTGTTCAAAGTTTCTACATCATTAATATATGCACAGTTTGTTTCAATTTTGCATGTGTTTTATATGTGAGAAAGAAATTAGAAAGCATAATAATTGATGTGTAGTGAGCAGTTGGTGTTTTTTTCAACTAAAGACCAACTAAATAGGGGCCAAAGACAATATGAGAGCTGACTTTTTCTTTCAGAATCATGTCCAGAAAGTTTTTAAAGTTTACTTCCATAATTCTCATTTCAATCTCTGGCTAAGATTACTTTATTCAAAGTTAAATAGAGTATTTTGTAATATACACACACACACACACACACACACACACACACACACACACACACACACATTCATTTTGTATTTTGTCATATATACGTTTGTATATGTAATATATACATATAAGTAATTTGTAATGTATACATATACATATATTATATATTTATATATGAGGCTACAATGTTTGGGGAACACTGAGCTATGAATATTGTATACTCTTAAATACTTTAATATAAAGTTTACATTTCTTTTTTACATATATAGTACAAGTAGTTTCTGAAAGACAAGTGATAGAATCAAGGTCACTAAGTTATTTCATTATTAAAAACAATCAGAATTTCTAAAAATATTTAAAAAACAGACAGTGTTTTACTGCATTCTCCAGTTCAAAAACTCTTCAGATGTTTATTATCTTCCTGCAGAAGATACTTGTCTATATTTTATGGTCAGCAGTTCACAGAAGAGTAAATAGGTTGGGTGTAGAAGAAAATAAAAAAGGTGTTTCTACTTACTGTTAGGTGATACTGCCTCCATATTTCTGGGCAAGCCTGGAAAATAAAAATATTGATCAGCTGGGAGCATGAAACAAGGTGCTTTACAGCCTGTTGGTTTTGGCATAACACAGTATCCACCGGTGTCGGTCACAGGAAAATAAGAAGCTTAACTGAAAGGGTCTGCATTTCAGCTTCAAAAACCTGGCTAGACAGTTTAATTGAATTTTACACTGGTTTAACACACTCCCTGCCATTGTCAGAAGGCCAGTAACAGTTTTTCCTCCCCTTTCTTCTCTTAAGGTTAGAAGTTTTGGAGACTAATATGTTATTAAATATCAAAAGTATGAATACTGTAAAACAAACACAGAAACAACAGACTATGAATCTATGTATACAGTACAGACTGTTTTCTAACATTTCAAACTTACGTGCTGTTTTGGAAATTAATTCAGAAGGCACTTTGCTTTGATAAAGTGAATTTAATTTTTATAAAAATATTTTTGTCCATGTCTGCATCCTAATCAAAATATAATTGGGACATGTAATAATCCTCACTAGCCTAATGTCAGATAAGATGTAAACAAGGAGCATAACAGATTGCTTTAATGCTTCTATTTTTACAATGGCTTGCTTTCTTCTGTTTTGATACTTGTCTGTCTTATACACAAACTTAGAAGCACAGTCCACTGTAAAAACAACATAAGTACATTTTGTATAACAGTAGTATCAATAGACTTGAAAAGGGCAGAGGACACTGGAAAGAGAAAAAGCAGAACCTTTTTCATAAACAAAATAAAAATATGTCCTTAGAATAAATGAAACAAGGGTGCTATTTTCCTTAGTATTATTACAGACTTAGTGACATTTTTATTTATAACTTTTTCAATATTGAAGACAATAAAATATGTAATTATTGCTATTTTTAATACTATGCATATTAGAACCATATGTGTATACATATACAGAGTTATTTTAACTTATCTGCATACCATCTTTCAATTTGTTTAGGACTTTACTCCTTACATTGGAAATAATTTCTAAATCATTTGAATAATCTCTCCAGGCTTGTTGGTAAATCTTCATTTAGAGCATTCTCATTAGAAATCATGATAATTCATACCATATTATGTAATTTTAACCTTGAATGTTCAAGTCTCCCATCGTCTTGCAAATTTATACTACTATTTCTCCATACTTTTGAAACAATCTTTTCTCCCATGTCTGATATCTCAAGCTTTCATTTATATTTACAGAACATGTTCATAAAAATGTCATATTAACAAAATGTAATGGAAGTAGAAAAACAAAGGCCTTTGCTAGTGGCTCTATGGCACAGAACCACAGAATATCACAGGACATCTTCTCCAGGTATGTTGGAAATTATACAATTTATTACATATTTTGCCAGTCACAATTTTCTGGACAAAATGTACAATCTGTTTTGTGTGATGGTTCTACATGCTCTCTCTTACTTGCAAATATTTGAGTTTTATATTAATATTTTTACATAGAAACTAATGCAAGATGCATCACATTTCTGGGCATAAGGAAGCAACGCAACGTTTGACTGTTTAAACATACTCAGGCTGTCTTGGAATGCAAACAAAAGGATTTACCTTTTTACCTAAAACGGATACTAGGTTTGGCAGTTAAAGAGGATTCTCAAGTTCAAGATGTATTCAAGATGAAATCACTATTCTATAAAAAATATTCTATGCCAGACATTGCCTGCCTCAAAATTATAAATGGTTTCAACTCTACCTAATATTTTTGCTGGTGCAGCAGAGGGGTAGCAGGCAGTTATTTATACATTAGTTCTGGGTAGTTTTCGATTACCACAGTGTCCCCAGACTAATATGGTTGAAAAATCGCAATCAATGAGTTGTCATATACTGGCAAAATGCCACTCTACCATATGACCTTTACTTACACATCAGCTATTTAATAAAAAAAACTACTTGATTTTAGAATAATCATTTGTTGTTCTGAACATGAAGACACCATTTATTGAGGAAATTTTTTGCTTAAAAACAAACACACACACTTATAATTGTTACTATTAGGAGCTTTTAACAAAATATTCCAAACAGTGGAAGACCCTCTCACTCAACAGTTTTATTATAGAAGAGGTGGGGATTATTGCTGGTAACTATACAGGCATTTTAAGACTGTGGGGGGGAAAAAGGGAGGAGAGGAAAGCTACAGAGAACTGGCCTGACATATTTCTACATTCACAGGGGGATTCAGCATAGGACTTTTCATAATCAAAACGATCACTCACACAAATTCTGAAAGTGTCTGCAACAGTCCAAAATGGATGTTTGGCTGTATGATAGCTTTTTTAATATTATACTTTTAACTTTGAGACTTACTACCTTGCATCAACTCACAGCTACAGTCTACACCTGTTTCTTATTGCAGAATGAAAAAAAAAATATAATTAACAATTAGTACAGAATACTGGCTTCTCAAATGAAGTAAAGTGGTTTGTTATGGAAGAGCGCATAAGCAAATGCAACAACAATTGAACCTGTGATTTCTCTTATTTATTTAAAAGTATTTAACCATGAATAGCCCTCATTTAAAGAAAGGCTCTTGTGATACACAAGGAGGATGGCAATGTGATGAACTACATTAAAATAAAATTGCATTTATTTCCTGCCCCAGTGGTCTGACCTTACTAGTATTTAGATGTATGGACACAAAAGGTGCCTACTTTTAAAAGCAGCCCAACTACCTTCCATCTCTGCGTAAAAGACGCACAAACAACACTTTTAACTGCATCTTCATACCCTTTCTTTAAGTTCTGCACAATT
>NW_017729024.1:733835-738835 GCF_001723915.1 Gavialis gangeticus | reverse complement strand
CAGAGGAGGGAGTGGTAAGTCAATGGTGTGCGAGCAAATGTTGGAGTGCCACATGGCAGATCTCACTATATTTTGCGTGCTGTTTCAGGATGCAGACACACATAACAATTAAACCGTTCCCAAATGTCACTGACTGGGAACTGGTTCCCAACTGTATGTAAAGTGCTGTGGTTTTGACACCAGGGGGATGGAAGTGAGCACCCAGCCCAGCATGCCTCACAGTAGAGAAGAATGTTTGCACCCATGCTTTGGAGGTCCTAGAAGGCGCATGACCTGTGGCTGGATGCATTTTGATTTCTCTGGTTTCCCCTTGTTTCCTACATGTGTGTTCAATAACTTTAATACCTTACAACTGACTAAAGCCTGTACCACATTGCCTGACTTAGGGTTGCTCAGGGTAGGAGTAGGGGGTGCTTGGACCCAAATACTGAAGTTCTCAGGGGCTGGGGGGCCATAGTTGAGTAGGGAGTGAGGACACAACTGGCTGTTAGAAAGATAGCTTTTGTTGACTAAGTAGTGAAAGGGAGCTCACTGATAAAAGTGCCAACACAAGGGGAGGAACAGTGTGTGTGGGGTGGGGGTGGGGGGAGCAATGTAGTGTAAAACGACTGGAGGACCAACAAGACCCTGGTCACAGAATGCCAGGTCAATATGCAAAACTCAATTGATTCACAGGTAATAGTTTCAAAAGAGTACCTGATTCCCCAGGTACACATTTAAACCATTAGAGGCTGCTTTAAATCAATTTGACAGGCTTGCATGCCTGTCTGCTTCAGTTTTAAATTGCCTGTAAACTGATTTCAGTGATACTTGTGTCCACACCCTAAGAATAAACAGTAATATGCTTAGAAGTTGGAATGGAGGTTATGAATGCCTCAGCTCTATATCTTTCAACCCTCTGATGGCCTTGCTCCCATCCAATTTATGCCCTTCTATTTCCTTAGGATATTTGGAGTCAGAAAATGACAATGTCACTTGCTATTTCCCAAAAACCTTGGGAAAGGTCTGGTTAGTTCAAGGGACTGCTGCACTGTGGCAGAAGACATGCAACTGAGGATCTAGAGAAAGTTCACTACACTGAGATAATGGCATCGTTGAGAGAGAGAGAGAGAGAGAGAGAGAGAGAGAGAAAATGCTGACTGGCAAAGGCTAAAAAAGTGTTTAGAAAGTCTACTAGAAAACTATTCAAGACCATGACAAGAAGCTGTGAATTAGCAAAGCATGGATGAAAGTGGTGGTCCTCTCTGCAAGCTATTTTATAACAAACTTTTAAAATTCTCATGGATTTTGTACAGCACAGCATAATTATGATTTCAGATCTCTCTTTGTTGGTGAGGAAGCCCATAGTCATCCTGTAGAAGAGCAGTGTTAAGCTCACCTCACACCCCGGGCAGATGGACGTCAGGGCTCCTTGTTGGCTGGATCCAGGGGCTGGGGTGGGGGGGAGGAGCTCCAGCCTGGGGCATGTGTTGCAGCTGTGGCTCCTGTTATTTGCCCATGCTGGAACTGCAGCTGCAGCTGCTACTGCCACCACCATCATGTGCCCTCTGATAGCAGCTCTAGCTCTGGCATGGGGCACATGGGGGCAGCAAGGCTGGTAGCTGGGGAGGTAGGGCTGCAGCAGGCCACAGAGGCTGGAGGGTGACCAGGGCTGTATCAGCTCTCACTCACCCTTTTACTACCAATCACCATGTCTACCACAGCCCAAGTAAGGTCTTGGCGAGAGAGGCACAGGAATCACCTGCCTTAGTTCTGTGGCAGGCCACTTCCCCTGGTCCCAGCCCCCAAACTCCAGTGGCCCACTGGTAGTCTGGTGAGCTGGAGAGACCAACTCTGTCACCTGGATCCAGCCCATGAGCTGTATGTTTGACACCTGCGCTGTAGACAAATCTAGATTGTCCTTTACTTCAGCTGACTTTACCTTATGGGATCTCTGAGGCAGCAGTATGTGAACCTCACCCCAAGCGAGTTACAAACATAATTATAAAGTTTTCTACAAGGTGCCAGAAAAGTGTTTATCACTTTTGTGGACTACCTGAATAACTATAATTCCCTGCTTCTCAGAAGACAGGTTTAGCAGCATGGGATATTGATGCAGGACAGACTCATGTCACAGAATATTTTGTGTTTTGATCTTGAAAGGAAGTTCCTTGAAAGGAAGTTTTGACCTTGAAAGGAAGGTTTAAGAATCACAACCTCAGAGCTATTTGAGTAGGCAACCAAAGCTACGGGTCTGTTCTTCTGCCAATGTTTATTATACTCATATTCAGTTACTTTGGGAGAGTGGGATAAAAGCAACCCTGAAGCAGCTGCTAAGATGAGATGACCAGAGTTTCTGCTTTCAAGTAGCTTCCTCACATATTATCTTTTGATTTTACCCTTGGACCTGGGCATCATTAAAATCAACAGTGGAACTTCCCACTGAATCTGGCTCGTGATGTTTGGAAAGGCTGGTGGGTCCAGACCGCACTCTTTTGGGTCTAAGGATTTTCTACTGTGCGAGCAAACTATGACTTACTTTTTTCTACTTTAATGTGCAGAATATTGTGCGTATCAGAGAGAGCGAGAGAGAGCGCACTTTTGCCCAGGGCACAATCTAGGCATCTTTTATCCTGCAGTGTGGAAAATGTTGCTATTCAAACCTTCCTCAGAAAGCAGTGTGGGAGTCCAAGAGTTTGGACAAAACTCAGTACTCAATGAAAAAAACTGAAAAAAATGCATTTAAAATATTTTTAAAGTCCTATTAAAAATTGTTTGCTGACAAGAGATCTTTGCAGCCTACTGACTGAAGGCAAAGAAATTTGGCAAATTCTTCCTAAGGGACAGTTTAATCTGAGTCTCAGCAAAAACTGTGGTCTTCCCTTCAGGTTCTATGGAGACAACGGGAAGAACAACACTGAGCATGCGAGTAGAAATAATACCCAGCTTTGTAAAGTGCTAAAACAGTGATTCTCAATAGGGGTTCACAAGAGCCTGTCAGGGATGATGCTACATAGACACTACTATCACTGCTGCTGCTGCTGCAGGATAAACCTTCCCTGTGTGTTGGAACTGAATTGAGAAGTGGCAGCAGAAATGTTCACCTGCCTGCTTAACATGTGCAGACATGCTGTTTCTGCTGTAGCTCTTCCCAGTTTGGCTCCAATGTGCCTCCTGAAAAGAGGTGCACAATGCATATGCATAATATAGTTAAATTAGTTTGGTAAATTTTGAGACATTTTGGTGGACTTGCCTTGGGCTTAAAAACATTGAAAACTACTGCTCTAGAGGAACTTAAAGGCACTGCATATGGAGAATCTAATTATTAAGTGCACAGACACATACATGCATACAAAGCAGCTGGGATATAGAGCTGCCCTACGATCAATTCCAATGCTCAGTTTAGGATGGGGCATAGGGCAGCCCAGAGTCTGGGACACAGCCATGCACTGCCTGATCCACTGAGACTAACTGGTCTTCGCTTGGTCCTGGCAGTCTCACAGTTGAAATCTGAGGAATTTTATACTCCATCCCAAAAACTGCATGTCCTGCCATGCACTTGTAGCATGGCAGGATATGTAATTTTTGGGACAGGGTATAAAATTCTTCAGATCCTAATTGAGCTGTTATTTTAACATCTGTCAGGGGCCTCCATTATTAAAGGCTGAAGGGACAGAAATAAGATTAGACTCATGTGGGACAGATGACTGCTGTTCAGGTGGACTTCTGCCTTGCACACACAAGACTGTGTGAAACTTTTGGACAATCTTTTTTTTTTATCTAAGCATATTGGATTTAAGTAAAGGTTTTACTGGTAAACTGATCAACACAAAGTTCATCAGATGCTGCCACTAGGGATCTACTTCACAATAGAAAACAGAGCTTTAATATTTGGTGAGAAAGAGGATGTACAGATAAGAAAAAAATATTTTATATGAGCTATTCTCTAATGTTTTGAAGATGAAGAGGGAAACAGAGAAATGAAGAAGTCACCTGAGACTACCCAATTGTGCTTTGGGTCTGCTGTAACTGGAATGATTTGGGAGTCAGAAGGACAGTCTTCCCTCTCAAAATTGTTGACATTTTAGGGGGCAACAGAAATACAGATGGGAAAGGATCTTAAGATGGGACATGACAGCGGTCTTAAAATATCTGAAATTTAAAATATCTGAAGGGCTGCCACAAAAAGAGGGAGAAGACCTTTTCTTCCTTGCTGTAGACAATAGGACATGTAGCAATGGCTTGATTTAGGTTTAGACTGGATACCAGATCGGATACTTGGTTTAGACTGGATACCATGAAAAACTTTAAACTGTCAGAAAAGTGAGGCAGCTGAATAGCCTCCTTAGGTAAGTTGTGGAACTTCCTTCACTGAAACTTTTCAAAGCAAGGCTGGATAAGCATTTGTCATGGATAATCTAGCAGTAGCAATACATGAAGTGCGTTGCCAAGACCAGCAGTTGGAAGCCCATAAGACCTGCACACATGCCTCACTTGGAGGTCTTATGAAAAGCTCTGTAGCCCAAAGCAGGTGGAAATTTGGGGGGCAGGGAGACAGACCATGCTCAATGACTGTAGAATTGAACTCCACAACTGGCTTGGTTATGAAGGAAGACTAAAAGAGCTTGGATAAGTTGATGGAAGGGATAAGATAACTAAAGCAGGCGGCCTGGTTCTTCAGTTCAAGTGTGTGATGTATGGAGTTGTGTTTAGTCTCTAGGCTGCAGTACACAGTAGAGGGGATTTAGTTTTTTCTGTTTCAGGGCTTTGCTGCTTGCCACATAGGATCAGGAAGGAATTTTCTCTTCTTGCTACTACTCATTAGGGGTGTTTTTTTGTTGTCATCCTCAGAAGCACTGGGTGTTGGCTCTGTGTCAGGACCCGCAACACCTGTACTCCTCCCCACTGTGTCCAGCCACCTGTCTGTGAGGAGCACTCTGATCAGTTGTTTCAGTAAGCATTGCGATTGGCTGCCAAGACAACCAATCAGAGTACTCCAACAGCATTACAGACAGACAGAC
>NW_017729024.1:722872-728835 GCF_001723915.1 Gavialis gangeticus | reverse complement strand
CAGCAGGCTGCCAATCTACATGATGAAAGAATGGCACAGTGAAATTTTTAAATAGAAGACTGGATGATGGTAGCACCAAAGTAGTCATACCTCCAAATAAAGATATTTTTCCCCGTCTTAACTTGTCCTACCTTTCTGTTTTTCCCCCAAATATACAGATGTAGTTATTTATATGCTGCGTTACCGGTTGCATCAGGGATGAGCAAATTATTTGGTAGAAAACAGAAAAACAACACAAAATTCCAAGAATATTCAATTCTGAAATATTGGAAATGTGTGAAATAGATTTTTCGTTTGATATATTTTAAAATGATAAGAATAAACACCTTAATAATGAAAATCTATTTAAGAAGTTACTGGATCTACTAATTATCCTCCTTTTCATCCAAATTCCCTTTATTCTTATGCCACTCTTCTATGATTTAAATTGTACTCATCTTAGAATTGTAAATTTCTTCTTTCTTTACTTCTGTATCTTATTTTATTCTTTACTACCTCTCACTGCTATTACTGTATCAGCTCATCTCTTCTTAAGTATATTTTTTTTGCTTCTTTTCCACTATCAGAAATTCCTCACCTTTAGTATATTATGATATTAAGTATCCCTTGCTGGTCAGAATTCTGGGATGTTATTGGCGTGCTCTACTTACACATTCATGTCAGATAAGGTGGAATTGTTTCACCAACCTCTTTCATTCTACCAACAAACTTTCAGTGTGCCCCACTATATTTTAGCTACAATGATCTGATAAATATGTTATAGCAGCATGCTTTTGACATCAGGAAGTAAGTCTCTTTCAGAAGGTTTACGTTTTTGCCTTAGTAATTCATTCTACAGTAAAACTTGACATAAACCTTTACACGCAGGAACGAACATTTCCTAAGCAATTACGGCTAGTTTTAAAATGCATGAGGGTAGAAAAGAATGTTTTCTGGATCGTGGTTATTTTGAGCTCAGAAAACAAGCTTTCATTAAAATAAAAAGTAGAAGGTCCCATAGTTTTAATCTTAATCAGTAGTCTTAATTAATGGAATTAATTAAAAAACTTTAAAGTTCACAGTTTCATATCCCAGAATAAATTTGATTCCTGGGAACTGATCCAATTCACTATGCGTCTTTCCTTTACACAGACACCAACTTCAAATAGTACTAACATGAATTTTCGATATATAGGGCAGAAGAGGCCCCATTTATTTTAAACACATATATTAATATACCAGAGGCATAACACTGTTTTCACTTCTATTTATATGATTTCCACTGAAATCAAAGGCAGACCCCATGGCTAATGGCAATACTTCTACTGTTCTTCATAAAATTATAGAAAAATAGGGCTGGAAGGGACTGTCCAGAGGTCATCTAGTCCAACCTCCTGCCAGAGACAGGATCATCCATATCCAAACAACCCTACATGCTCCATAATCTAAATGGTATATAAGCCTACCATTAACACCTGACGCAACACAGACTTAACCCTAACCTGCCACAGGTAAAGCCAGGGAACCATGGCATTGAATGTCCTGCTTCTATGAAATGCTGCTCAAGTGGATCTCTTAAGCATAACTCCCACAGTCTATACCAAGCCGACCATGGGGTAAAATTCCTTCCTGGCCTCAATTGTGGTGATAGGTTTGACCCCGAGTGGAGGGGCAAGATTCTCTAGCCAGGAGCCTCTGGCTTTGGTATCAGCAGGAACACTGGCACACCCCAGTCAAAGTCCCCAGCTTTAACTGTAGCCAACACCCAATGATGGTGAGGAAGGCTTAAAAATACCCTGACACAAATAGCAGAAAGCCCAGGCAGGGGCAACCAGCAAAACCCAGAAGGACAGGAAATACTCATAGCAGAACACAGGCACAACTACACCTAGATTATACCCAACCAGTGGCTGTCCGTCCTCTGCTTGAACACCTCCAGTGATGGAGAGTCCACACCTTTCCTAAGACAGTCTATTCTACTGTCTCACTATTTTCACAGTGAGTAAGTTTTTCCAGATATCCGATCTATACCTACTTTGCTGCAACTTCAAGCCACTGGTCCACGTCCTCCTCTCTGCAGTAAGAGAGAAAAGGTACTTTCTGTCTTCTTTATGGCAACCCTTCAAGTATTTGAAGACTGCCATCATGTCCCCTCCTAAGTGGTTTTTCTGCAAACTAAGCATGCTTAGTTCCTTCAGCCTCTCCTCATATGACCTGCTTTCCAAGCCCCTGATCATCTTTGCTGCCCACTTTTGGGCCCCCTGTAACTTTTCCATGTCCTTTTAAAAATGAGGAGCCCCAAACTGCACAGTACTCCAGATGAGACCTATGCAGCGATGAGCAGAAAGGCACTATCGTCTCCCATGTCTTGCACTTAGTGTTTCTATTGATGCATTCCAAAACCTCATTTGCCCCTTGTGCAGGTGCATCATGATGCAGACTCTGAGTCTGTAATCTACCAAGACTCCCAAGTCCTTTTCCATGGAGCTGCCATCCAGTCAGGGTCACCCATTTTATATTTGTGTTTCTGATTACTCCTCCCATAGTGTAAAACCTTGCATTTGTCTGCATTGAACTTCATCCTATTAGCTATAGCTCGATTTGTCAAACAGTTCTGAACTGCACTCATGTTTTGCACTTCATCATACAACATGTTTGCAATCCTTTCCAGTTCCATGTCATCTGCAAACTTGCTCAAGAAGCTTTCTATACCAGTATCCAAATCAAACATGTTGAACAGTACCAAGCCCAGGACAGACCCTTGTGGGACTTCACTCGAAACCTCCTGCCATTCTGACATGGATCTGTTACTACTGGGCCAGTTAACTATCCACCTTGTAAAAGTTTTATCCAGCCCATATTTCTCCAATTTGTTTTTGAGAAGGTCATGCGCAGCAACTTTATCAAAAGCCGTGCTGAAGTCCAGGGATGCAGTTCGTAGCTGTGTTGGTCTAATGACACAGGCAGACAAAGTTCTTTGGGTAAATCTGGTATCTTTCATTAGACCAGCTCAGATAATTGGAAAAAAATGATTTGCAAGCTTTTGGGTACAAATACCCTTCGTCAGGCTGAGGAAGCATCTGCAGTTGGTCTGTTCTGCAGATGCTTCCTCACCCTGATGAAGAGTATTGGTACCTTAAAGCTTGCAAAGAAAATTTTTTCCAACTGAGTTGGTCTAATAAAAGATTTACCCAAAGAACCTTGTTTGCTGAAGTCCAGACACACTATATCCATAGCATTCCCTTCATCCACCCAAGCAGTTACTTTGTCAAAGGAGTTCAAGTTAGTCTGACATGATTTGTTTTTCATTAGTCCATGCTGGCTGCTTGTGATCAGCCTTTCCTCCTCCAGATGCTTGCAAATGACTTTCCTTAGAATACAGGTAGTCTGACTTACAACGTTTCGAGTTACAACGTTTCGCATTTACAACGTTTATAAATTGACACCCTGTTTCAACTTTATGACGTCAGTTTTGACTTTACAATGCTTGATCTGATGTGACGCCACACCAGCGAACAAGTTAGCTGCGTCACTCATCTCCCTGGAGAACATCTGTCAAAACTTCCTTGGACACTTTAAGAAAGCAGCCAAGACTCCAGAAAAACCTGCAACGAAGACTCCTGAGAAGACTCCAGCCAAGAACCCTTCAAAAAGTCCAACCAAGAACCTTTCAAAAAGTCCAGCAAAGTCATCTCAAAGAAGTCCTTCAAAGTCAATATGATTGCTATTTACAATATAAATACATTGATGTAGCTATATTACTCATCTATAATTGATAGGGAACAAAATTCTGGGGTATTTTTAGTGAAAACAGGGTGTTGGGCCCTGATTCAGGAACCAATCCCCCATTTATAACATTGTTTCTTATGAGAAAATTGGTTCTGAGTTACAACGTTTCGACTTAAGACGCTATTTTCAGGAACCAATTGTGTTGTAAGTCCAAAGACTGTCTATATGCTCCAGTAACTTCCCAAGTATTGACGTGAGGCTAGCCGGTCTGTAGATCCCTGGGTCCTCCTTTTTGCCTTTTTAAAGAGGGGCACTACACTGGCCTTTTCCAGTCCTCTGCTACCTGGCCCATCTCCCATGACCTTCATGAATATTACTGCCAAGGACTCTGAGATCTCCTGCGCAAGCTCTTTAGTATCCTGAAATGAAGTTCACCTGGCCCTGATAGCCTGAATTCATCCAGACCCATCAAAAGCTCTCTGACTGTCTCTTTTGTTATCTCCTTCCTCAGTTTGCCCCTTCCTTATCCAGAAAATCCTTATTAGGTGTCTTACCTGAAGCCATCAAGTTGCTACCTAACACTGGTGTGATTTACAAGTAGAAAAAACTAACTTTGTTTGCTTATCGCAGCAATATTTAACCATCACTTTCTATGGCAAGATGCATGATGGTATATATTACAGTAACTGGACAAACAGAATACCTTATACCAATGGTGTTCAACCTCTGGCCCACAGGTCAGATCCAGCCCATAGAACTGTGTTATCCAGCCTGGACACCTCTCCCCGCTTCCAGAAAGCTGCCAGTGGGAAGCAGTAGCAATTAATACTGCTACCACTCCCTTGCTGTCAAATTTCCAAACCCTGTGGGCCAAATGACATGGGCTCATGTGCTGGATTGTGTTGGCACATGAAGCTGGGCCAGCAGGCCCACTTCAGTGTTTGCAGGGTGGGGCAGCATGCCTGATTTGACAAAGAGCAGGAAATGGGGCCAATCTGGTGCATACGAGGACAAGGCTGGGGCGGTGAGCCCACTGTGGCACACATGGAGCCATGGCTGGGACAGCAGGACTGAACCAGTGTGGTCAGGGTTGCGTCTGAGGCAGTAGGCCCTATCTGGTGTGCACAGGGCTAGGGTCTAACTCTATGTACCAGATGTGGCCTATAAAGTGACCCCACATGCTTACCTGGCCCATGGCTTGGAATGGTTGGGCAATACTACCTCACACTAAATCAGAGGCTAGTACACAGTGCACATGCTCACTTTCTCAATGTCATTATTTTCAATCTTATCTCCTTGGTCCTTTTAACTGCAAAAAGCAAGGAACATGCATCAGATCAGAAAGTTGTTTTTCCAAGCAAAATATATGCAGGGAAAAGCTTTATCATTTCAAACGCTTTATAAATTGTTTCTCCCACTATGAACAAAGACTTTAAAATGCATCTCCTAACTGTGTTAGTTTGCATGGCAAAGCTGAACAAAACCATGCAGACATGCATACCCTCTGCAACTTGAACGTAAAGCTACATCAGAGGGAGCAGAGTGGAAATCAGCTCAACTTTCTGGCTTGATATGTTTGTGTCAAAACAATTACAGAGCAGAACAGCAAAATATAGAATTTAGTTGCATCATGTGGCACTACAGTGTACATCCATTCATTACTGTACCTATGTTACAGAGAATCCCCTAAAGCAGTGAGGGCCAATCTTTTTGACAGGTGCGCCACACATTAGCCTTGCATCCTGCCGAAGTACCGTTTTAATCCCCTTCCTCTGCCTGATTTGATCTACTTTCTGCCTCCTGCCCTATCTGCTGCTTTGCTGCCTGTCCCTCCCAATCAGCTGTGTACCAGACAAAAGCTGCCCATGCCACTTGTGGCACATGTACTACAGATGGGCCATCCCTACCCAAAATAGTTACTTTAGAGAGTTTCCATGCATTTCCATCCATTTAGAGATACTTTAAAAATAAATATTTCCGTGCTATCTTGACGATAGATTTTTTTCAGAGATGGAAACTTCTAAAAAATTTCATACAGTTGAAGAATGGGAATGTAATGTAATTCAGCATAAGTGGACTGCATAATAAGTTAATTGATATATTAAAGAAAGTTGTCATGGTGCCTTTGTAGGAGGGGTACATCATGGCTTTAAGAACAACTTTAATTCCTTTGTCTCTTAATTTCTGAGTGGCAGTGGGGGGGGGGGGGGGGGGGGGGGGGGGGGGCCCCGCACTTTGGGGGGGGGGGTGGTGGG
>NW_017729024.1:717740-722834 GCF_001723915.1 Gavialis gangeticus | reverse complement strand
TGTGTGTGTGTGTAATATTATGAGTTTTTAAAAAAGGGAAAATACAATCAATTGTATCGTTTGACATTATGGTGACACCCTCTGACTTATCAGCAAGGTTAGAGCCTCTAAAATCAGGGATGGGCAATTATTTCAGGCAGAAGGCCACTCACTGAGTTTTGGCAAGCCATCAAGGGCTGCATAACAGGCAGCCAGGGGCAGATGAATATTAATTTTCTACAGTTTTTAGGGGCCCTGCAGGCCGAACAGAATGGCCTGGTGGGCCGCATCCCGCCCCTGGGCTGCATTTTGCCCACTCCTACTCAAAATCCTCCCGAGAAGCCTTTGCCACCTAAGGTAACACTAGAGCTGTAAAACGTGGTCATGTTCTAGGGGAATCAATTTAGAAAAGGTAGATGTTCTTTGCAAGGTGGGTTTGCAAATATCTGATGATAGCTGAGGTATAAAGACACTCAAGAATCCCGAGTTTTATTCCAGGCTTTGGGAGGGAGTATACTCTAGTAGGCACTGACTCTTACATCTCCTTCCCTCTAGTGTGTATTCCTGTTCTGGCCATCTTGCTCCTCATGCCAGTCCATTTTATTCACCCAGGTCATCTCTGTCTCCCTGCATCAGACTTCTCATCTTAGTTCCCTTCTAGAGACCTCTCATTCCAGTCCCTGTCTCTGCTAAGTGTCCCTAGCCCTGTTTCCCACTTTCCAGCCACATTACTGTTCTTCTTGCTTCATTCTTAGTCCATGCAGGCTTGGTTTGCCCCAACCTGGCTCCTTGTCTATCTGTCTCTTCCACATCAAGCCTCAAGGTATCCCCTGACCTATGGCTTTCTCTCTTGTCATTATGGCCCAGGAGAAATTCCTCCTCAGATTCCTCATCCAATCTTAAAGTCTTGACTAGTTGACTCCTTGCCCCATTCTTTTTCCTCAGCCAGTTCCAGTTCTCCCTGTGCACCTGTGCTCTTTGTTACAGCATCATTCTTCCTTCCTCACTGACCCTGGTTCCCTGTCGGTCTCTTGCCCAAGCAATCTTAATTTCCCTCCCCTTCCCTGCCCCTACTTTCTTGTTCCAATCTACTTTCCCCCTTGCTCAGCACCCTGGCTCTTGAGACTCCTGAATTTGATTCAGGAAACTTCTCTCTCTGGCCTGCCTGGTCCACTTGAGAAAAGCCCCTTTGATCAACAGGCCCTAGAAGAAAGAGGCTCCATGGGTTCATTCCAAATGTCCAGACACGGACCTGGCACAGCTCAGAGCAACCAAGAACTGTAAACCGTGTCCCCCCTGCTCCCCACCCCCTCAAGAAATGATTCAACCATTTTGATGGGTTTTGGAAAAGTTCAGCTAATCAGCATTAGGCAGATACAATACATGGAAAAATCACAGTCTCGTAAAGTTATAAGTGGGTGAAAACTAAAAAGGCAATTCTCTTAATTTAATTCAGAGTGCTCCGCAACATCTTTAGCAAAAGGTATTCCGAGTCTCCCATGGTTCCATCAGTTCTTTTGACTAGCTTTTCCTTTATTTGGTGCAGACTTCAAACTTGAACAACTTGGACTGGATTCTTTTCTGTCACTGCACCAACCTGGTACTTTAAATGAGCCTTGTTCATTATTTATACCCATTTTAAAGCTTTTCCCACTATTACAGTAGTGTAAATGAGTTTTGGTACAAGTGAGCATTTGGCTTCTTATTCTGTAGCATCAGCATTCATATCTAGTTAAAAATAAGATAATTCAGGTTCTTACAGTTCTTTGCATTACACTTTTTGACACTGAAATAGGTATTAAGCACTATATATAGCTTAGGGTTATATTGTGGCAACCATTCGAGGTCTACTTCAAGGGTCGGTTAAAACACAGCCCACGGGCTGGATTTGGCCCACCAGGCTGTGCTATCTGGCCCATGGGGTCCCTCTAAAATTTAGAAAATTATTACCTGCTGGTGGCTGCCTCTCTAAAAGCTGATGAGGCGCCAGTGGCAGGACCCAGCAGTGGCAGCACAAAGGCCCGCCCAGCCTCTCCCACCCCTAGCCCCCAGCTGGAAGCTTCTGCCTAGGAGAGGCTTTTGGCTTGGTGACCATGAGGCTGTTCCCCCAACCTCCCTCTGTCCAAGAGTGGAAACTCAGATAAGAATAGGCAACCGGGGTGGGGCACCTGTCAACAGGCAGGGCTACCCTTGCAGCCCTCAACAGCTTGCCAAAACTTGTTAAGCGGCCCTACAACTGAAATAGTTGCCCACCCTTGGTCTACTCTGTCAGTACCTCTTTGAAGGAAGCTAAATGCTGTGCTTTCATTGCTGCCCCTGTGTGCAGATTGTTACCAGCTGAGTAGCTTGTGGGACCACTAGCAAGGGTCCCACACACAGCATAGCACCCTTTTTAGCGTGAGTGGTTACAGCTTCTGGGCCCACAGTCCTGGCAGGCAGTGAATCTCTTTCTACCAGCCAACAACTCAACATCAAAGGAAGCAGCACAGCTAAGCTCTCTGTTGTTAGATTGCTGAACAGAACATAGCTGTCATCCTCCTGCAGGAAACACACTGCAAATCAACTGACAGACTAGAACTGCAAGGCTTTAGTTTGGCTGCCTTCACCCTCAGCAAGACCTACAGCCTTGCAACTTTTGTCAACTGAGTGGTGCCAAGTTGCTTCCTCACTAGATGACAACAACATTAAGTGGCTCACTATCAAGATCAGTGACATGTTTTCACTGTCAATATTTACAAGCCTCCAGGAATTCCCTATCTTGTGGCCAGCTGCCACCAATCCAACACCCATGTGTTGTAGCTGGTGATTTCAACTCACAGGACACAGATTGGGGCTGTAAAAAAAAACCTTTATGGGGATTTCTTGGCCAACCAGGCATCAACAAACAACTTGTACCTGCTATTTGACTCCAAAGAACCTGACAGCTTTGAATCAAGAAGATGGCAGACAACTACCAACCCTGACCTAGCTTTCAGGGTCACAGTTGGTAGTAAATGTCAGCCTACCAAATGAGTGCTGGAGAAGTTTCCATGGTGACCACATCGGTCATTGCTAATCATACATCTAAGTTTTGTAGCACCAATGAACAGCAGACCATCATTTAGGTAGAACTTTCACAGAGCCAAGTGGGAAAAATTCAAAACAGATACAAACTCTGTTGCCAAATCACTGCAAAACCATGGAATACAGATTTGAATGCTTCTTACACTGCATTTTGTGATATCATTCTTAGATGTGCCAAAAATAGTATCCCCAGAGGGTATAGGAAAAATTATATCCCTGGCTGAGATGTTGAATGCCAACAGCTGTATGAAAGTTTCATCTCAGCCAAGCCAGAGCAAGCCAACAATGATGCACAGAGCTCATCAACCATACAGACAAAGTCAGAAAAGCCTGATGGGAAGAAACATTGGAGTCAATTAACTTCTCAAAATCCAGGCAGAAGGCTTGGCACAAGATAAATCAGCTCACAGGAAAGAAACAAACTGTAAGCAAGTGTGAAGTCAAAGTTAATGCCATTGCAGCTCAACTTGTGCACAATGGTCACTACAGGGCTACCCTTGTAACCTGACAAGAAATTCACTAGGCAGATAAAGAAAGAAGTTAAACAGCTCTGGAAGACTCATGGTCCCAATGCTCACCTGTCTGGAGAATTTAGTGCTGAGGAAATTATGGCAGCCCTCAAGCTTTTAAAGACCACCAAATCACCAGGGCTGAATTTTTTTGCAACTCTGGGGAGATGATGATTGTTTGACTTTGTAAGTTCATTTCCAACTGTATCAAATGCAACAAGATTCCTCACATTTGGAGAACAGCCAGTCATTGCAATCCTAACACCTAACAAACCCAAGGATGATGCAAAGAGCTATAGACTAATTTCCGTCCTGTACATTTCACTCAAGCTACCGGAACACCTCATTCTACCCCATAATTGATTCACAACTGCCTAAGGAGCTGGTTGGGTTTAGACACTGAAGGTCCACAGTGGAGCAGGTAACCCTTTACTCAAGACATTGAAGAGAGCTTTGAGGCTGGAGAGAAGGTTGGTTCTGTCCTGGTGGACCTCACTGCTGCATACAGCACTGTCTGGCTCCATGGTCTCTACTACAAGCTCCTTCAAATGATACCTTGCAACACAGTCGTCAGCTTTATTATGCTCATGCTTCAGAACTGCAGTTTCACTCTCAAGACCATCAATGGACAGGAAAACCTCCCTAGAAGTTGTAAGAATGGTGTCCTGCAAGGCTCGGTACTTTCTCCATTGCTTTTCAACGTGTATATTGTCAACCTGCCTGACACCCAGTCCAAAAAGTACGGTTATGCCACTGACCTGGCTATCACTAAATCAAGCGCTCAGTGGGAAACCACTGAATCCACTTTGACATCAGACATGAACTGCCTTGCCGACTACTTCCTTAAATGGAGTCTCCAGCTCAGCCTTGCTAAAACATTGGCAACACTCTTCCACCTAAATAACAACCAAGCGACAAAGAAATAGAAGTCAAGATTGGAGACCAGACACTTGAACATTGTTACATTGTTACTAGGACTGTCAATTAATTGCAGTTAACGCACATGATTAACACATTAATTGCTTCTTGCATTAATTTTTTTAATGCATTAATCATGCATGTGGCTTTGGAGCCTGCACTCATGCTCTGGTCCACCGCTGTCACTGTTGCCTCTGGGTGGCTGCAGCAGGGAGGAGGGGGGTAGGGGTGGGACAGACACAGACACAGGAGCGGCCACAGTCTGCACACAGCCAGGAGTGCAGCGTGGCAGCATGTAGAGCAGCGCCCAGCAGTTAAGTCTGTGGAGGGAAGGGGTGTAGGGGTGAGAAGGGGTGAGGGGAGCAGATTGAGGCCCCCACAGTGAGGAAGGGAGTGGGGCAGAGGTGAATGGGGCCCTGAGGTTGGGACAGCCTCGCCACAGGAGCCGGGCAAGTGCAGCCCCATGGTCAGTAGGGTATCTGAAGGTGGGGAGTGAAATGACACTCCACCTTGGAGGCTTTGCCATTTGAGGCACAAAGCTGTACCCTGAGTGCAGGGAGTGAACAGGGCACCAGGAGCAGCCCCCCGGGGAAGCCCACACCACTGCCATAGCAGCCTGAGCCCA
>NW_017729024.1:707659-712740 GCF_001723915.1 Gavialis gangeticus | reverse complement strand
GGTCATGGGATGGAGCTGTGGGTGGCTTTTCTAGGGGCATGGCGCACAGCCTTAGCCTGCAGCGGGCAGCCTGCCTTCACTCCATGCACAAAGCCAGAGGGCACATGCCTCCATATCTCCCCAAGGGGTACACGTGGTGGTGGGGAGCTGTGCCCCCAGATGAGCCACCCACAGGTCTGTCCCACATCCTGCCCTGGCCCCAGGGCACCATTCATCCTGGCCCCAGGGCCCCACTCACCCCAGCCCCTGTTCCAATCCCTCCCTCCCCCTGGGGGCCTTGATCTCCCCTCCCCACTCTACAGACCTACCTGTTGGGCACTGCTCTACACGCTGCCAGGGTGCGTTCCTGGCCGGGTGCAAGGTGCATCATGTCGTGTCCGTCCATCTGTGTGCGCGTCCCAGCCCTGCTAATCATTTGGTTTCATTCTGGGTAGTTAAATCCCAAGCTGACAAAGAGGAGCTGTAGAAAAATCTCACCAAGGTACACAAGCGGGCAAAAAAATGGGAGATGAACTTCAATGTCAAAAAGTGCAAGGCAGTGCCCCCCAAGGGAAAAATAACCTCACCTATATGTATACACAAGTGCTGGGTTGTGAACTAGCTCTTACGACTCAGGAAAGAGATCTTGGAGTCACTGTAGATCAGATGTGAACAATTATTTTGGCTGGAGGGCCACTTGATGAGTTTTGGTGAGCTGTTGAAGGCCACAAGAGTAGCCCCACCCTTTGACAGGTGCCCCATCTCCAGGTTGCCATCTTAGGACCAGAAAAAACCCAAATCATATACTAAAATCAAATACCTACTATAACATACTGTAATTTTCTTACAAAAAATATTTTTGTCATGATTTGTATTTGGGTACTGTATACAGAGGTGATTGCATAGTAACTCAAAATTAGTCTTACTTTTATATACTGTGAGGTGTGGCTGTGTGCGTGTGCATGTGCGGTGCGGCCATGTGCGTGTGCGGGGGCAATAGGGTATGTTGGGGAGTTGTATATATGGGGGATTGTGGGGGCAGGGTGTGGGTGTGTAGCATTTGTGGGGTGTGAGGGAGGATGGGGGGGTATGGTGAACCCCCCACACCTCCCTATGATATACAGCCCCTGCTGGTGGTGCACTCAAGGCCCATGCTGGTGCTGCTGCCTGGCAGCCTGCAGAGCCAGGCAGCACTGCATGTGGTTGTGGGGAGTGGAACAAGGCTGGCTCACCTCTACTGCACAGGGCTCCGGGTGGTGCACGTGCAGCTCCCAGCAGTTACCTGCTACCAAGGGAAGCCCAGTGCAATGGGCTGTCTTCACTGCCCCTTGCCATGCGGGTCCCAGGACTCTGCCAGGAAGCAGAGGGCGGGGCTTCATAGGGGAGGAGTGTGTGGGGGGTCCCCACAACTCCCCACACTCCCTTACACCAACACCCTGCCCACCTGAACTTTGTGCTCCTGCTGCCACCCTGGGTGTGGGTGTTCCTGCACAGCTGCAGCTCCCCCACCTCTCTCCCAGCTGCAGCTCCTGCCCCCACCTCTGCTTCTTCACTATGTGGTGCCCAGAATAAAAGGGACACTGGGGAAGCTGACCAGGTCTCACTGAAATTAGGTGATTTCATATTTAAAACTAAAAAGAAAAAGTCCTTTTTTAAGTCATCTGTAATTAACTTATGGAATTAATTTGTCACAGGACGTGTTAGAGGCAGATGGGGCTGGTTGAAAAAGGGACTTTATAAATTTATGAATGATCATGGGCGACTGATGCCTCCCAAGTCTGGGGGGGGAGCACCAGATCGCCAACGGGAGCAACCCCCAGCGGCCAATTCCCAACTGGGGGGAATGGGGTGGGTCCCTGTGGCCTATTGCCGAACCTGGAACCACCAGCAGTGAAACTGGGAGGTGCAATTCTGCCAGTACTCCCGGTTTTGCGGTTGGTGCTTCCAGGGGGTTCATGGTCAATCTCAGGAGGTGCACATAGCACCTGCATGCACCCGCTATGCATCGCCAATGAGGATGATAGATCTATTAATAGCTGTATAGAATAGTTAGAGATGTTTCCTTTGGCATCTCTAAACCTATAGTGGTGGATGGTCAGGGAGGATAATGGACAGGGAATAGGGTCACTCTTGATCTACCCAGTTCAATGCTCTCCCTCTATCATCCGCTTCTGCCCAGATGGATCATCAGTCTGACCCAGTATGGCACTACATATGTTCTTACATTCTATTTATAGTCTATATGTTCTATTTAGTTTTATGTTCTATGTAGTCTATCAATGTTTTCAAACAGATATTACTTTAATTTTGCAGGTCTACAATATGATCTTCATATTGCAGGTAGTTCATTTTATACAGAAAATATGCTTTTTCCAAATCACAAAAGATTTCAGAATTCTTGAAATTTTTTAATTGCTTTGTTTAACTGCTCACATCCTACTTCGCACTCCTACTAAGGTTTTCTACATTATTTTACCCACCAATAGTCAGTGTTGAGAAAAAAATTCTGCCAATAACACCTATTGTTTTTGGTATTTAAGAAAAACGCAGACTGTTTTTCAAGCCCAGAAACATCTTTCTATTAAAGGTTATATAGCCTCTAAAATCCACACAGCATGATGGCATATGCACGTCTTCATTGCATTTCTGCCTAGCTACAAAATGTATGGAAAAAGCTTCCTTTGCTGTGCTGCTCACCTTGGAGGGAAAAAACCCTAATAGAAACAAATACCCAGTAGGGCAGAGGCAGGCATTTATTTTGGGCGGAGGGCTGTTTACCAAGTTTTGGAAGGTTTTCAAGGGTTGCATGGGTAGCCCTGCCCCTTGACAGGTGCTCTGCCCCCTGGTCGCCATCTTGGGACTGGAACTCCTGCCCCTAACATTTGCCACCAGAAGTCTCCCCCCTTGCTCCTGGAAGTACTCCTTTGGGGAAGAGGGTTTGCCATCTCAGAACAGGGGAAAAAACAAATTATAGACTAAAAAGCAAATACCCATAATAATATATTTTAATTAAAAATAGATTTTTGTCTCGATTTGTGTGCGTTTATGCTTTATATGTACAAGTGATTGCATAATAGCACAACACTTGTCTTACTCTTGTATACTGTGTGGGGCGTGCAAGGGTGTTGGGAGTATGGATGGATGGGTGAGGGGTTTGTGGGGAGCTGTGGGTATGTGTGTGGATGTGGGTGGGTGTGTATGGGGGGTTTGTGGGGATCTGTGTATGGGTATGGTATTTGTGGGGTGGGTCATTGTGTGTGGGGGACGGTGTGGCTGTCAGGCTTGCAGGAAGGTTTTGAGGGTATATGTGGGGTGTGTATGGGAGCTCCCCATGCATGCTCCTGAGTTGGTCAGTGCCTGCCCCCACCTGCTCACCTCCACCTCCCTCCTGCCTCCAATTTCCCCACTTTTATTGCCTGCCAGCTGCTCCTGCACTATGCGGCTCCTGGCTGCATGACCATGACAGCAGGACTCAGCAGGAGCAGAGCCGGCTGGCCCCGAGGGCTGCAGTGATTGCCGGTGGTTTTCCCCTGCCTCTTCTTACTCGAGTTTCCTGCTTTGGTGCAGGCATGAACAGCCCCGTGGTCCCAGGCCAGTAGCCTCTGCTACGCAGGGGCTTCCAGTTGGGGGGTGGGCAGGACTTGCTGCTACAGGGATCTGCTGTGGCTTCCCCTGGGACCTACCACTCCCATCTCCTGTCATCTTTGACAGGCAGTCAGGGCAAGATAAATATTAATTTTCTAAAGTTTTTTTTAGGGACCCTGCAGGCTGGATATAATCGCCTGGTGGGCCATATTTTGCCTACCCCTACAGTAGGGTAAAAGAGTGAACAGCATGTCTTTGACAAACTTCTCTTGAAGTGCGACTGCTGAAGAAGGCATTTTTTGTACTCTTGTCTGACAATGAAGACTTCAGGGTCAAAGTGGAACAGTTAGAAGATACTTTGGAAACTTGTTAAAATTTCAGGAAAAAAAATATTTTGGTGAAGTACAGCAGTTGAGATCTGTTCCAAGTATGTTTTCTTTCTTGTCATGGTACACTGGCAACATAATACAATGTAGAGCAGGATAGCAGAATAGCAGTTCTAGCTGGTGGCTGGACTCCATTTCCCAGCAGCCCCTGTCTTTGTCTCTGCGGCCGGTTTCCACAGAGACCCCAAGATGGGTGAGGCTGTGACAGTGTGGAACTGGGATTTCCATGGAGACTGGCCCAAGCAGCACTGGCAGGGTGCCCAGCTGGGTGGTGAGCTGCTTCAGGGGTGGGGCTGGGATTTTACGGCGGTGACAGTGTGGTCTGGAGCTGGGGCAGAGCCGTGATCCACTGCCTGTATACAGTGGATTGCGGCTATGCCCTGGCTCCACACCGTGTTGTCATCACTGCAAAATCCTAGCCCCAGCCCCGGAGCAGCTCCCTGCCCAGCCATGTGTGCTGCCAGTACTGCTTGGGCTGGTGTCTGTGGAAACCCCAGCCCTATGCTGCCATGGCCCCAAACCTTCCTGGGGTCTCCATGGAAACCAGACACAGCGACGTGGGCAGGGGCTGCTGGGAAACAAGAGTCCACCACAGGCCATACACTGCCTGCACCTGATGTAGGGGGATGGAAAGGCTTAATTGGCAGTGGATATCCACTGCACATCTCGATTTGCAGAAGTAGTGTTGATCTTCTAAGTGACCGCAGTGCATTTCTGAACGTCAGTGGTTCCCATCTTCAGAAAAAGGAGGAAGGAGGACCCGGGAAACTATAGGCCAGTTAGTCTTACCTCAATCCTAGGCAAGCTGTTCGAGAAAATTATTCTGGCACACATCCAGGAGGGGCCAACAGGGGACTGCATGCTTAGGGGCAACCAACACGGGTTCATCAGTGGCAGGTCTTGTCAGACCAACCTGGTGGCCTTTTATGATCAGATCACCAGATCATTAGATGCAGGGGTAGAAGTGGACATAGTCTTCTTGGACTTCCGGAAGGCTTTTGACACTGTCTCTCACCCCGTTCTCATTAAGAAACTGGGGGGCTATGGCGCAGACACCCACACAGTCAAATGGGTTGCCAACTGGCTGGAGGGCCGCACCCAGAGGGTGGTAGTGGATGGGTCCTTCTCAAC
>NW_017729024.1:700091-707469 GCF_001723915.1 Gavialis gangeticus | reverse complement strand
GCCAGGAGTGACCAGGAATAACGGTCACAAGCTGGCAGAGGGTAGATTTAGGTTAGACATCAGAAGGCGCTATTTCACGGTCAGGGCGGTTAGGATCTGGAACCAACTTCCAAGAGAGGTGGTGCAGGCTCCTACCCTGGGGGTTTTTAAGAGGAGGTTAGATAAACACCTTGCTGGGGTCGTTTGACCCCAGTACTCTTTCCTGCCATGGCAGGGGTTCGGACTAGATGATCTGCTAAGGTCCCTTCCGACCCTAGAAACTATGAAAATGAAGGGCAGAGACGAGTGGATTTAGTTTGGTCCTGACTAATATTGTGAGGATTAAGACAAAGATGTCAATAGGTCTCAGATAAGTAATGTTTGTCTCCTTATGCTATACCACTTTTTTGACATTTGAAACTTGCAAGACAGCAGGATTGTTTAGTTCCTTGATAAAATTTCTCCTGCACTATATAGAGCATCCTTGTACATGTGGACGGAGCCATACAATTCATCTCATCACCATCATCTTTTTTTTCATATCCCATATATAAAAATGGGGTTACTGATTGTGATATAAATCCAAACTTGCACATAAGAACAGATTTTATGTACGTAAATAAAAAGTAGGCAAAAATAAGATGTTTTCATTATATTAGTTGTTTTAAACCTCTTTCTTTTAAAGTTACTACTATTTTACTGTTTAAAAGCATACATTCAGCTCTATTTGCACAGGAAAGAAAAGTGCATTATTTCCTTTTTTCATACCCCAGTACACTTGTTGCACGAAATGACCGTGATTCACTCTCTATACCAAACCAAGGTGTGGTTCATCTTAGGGGCAGGCAAAATATGGCCCAAAGGCTGGATCTGTCCCGCCAGGCCATTCTACCCAGCCTGCGGGGCCCCTAAAAAATTTAGAAAATTAATATTTATCTGCTCCTGGCTGCCTGTCAAAGATGATACAGGGGCAGTAGGACACAGGGGGAGCCGGCAGCAGGACCCATTAGCACAGCCCTGCCCCATCCCCAGCCATTTGCCTGCTGTCCTGCACGCACAGTGCTCCAGCACCATATGGCTCCTGGCTGCATCGCCAGACCATGGGAGGACGGGGTTGTGCCAGTACTCTGGGGCCAGGACGGGGGGGGAAGAGAGTGTCTGTAGGGTGAGTCCCACACACACACCCTGCCATACACATGCACCCAAAACCCCTCTCACACTGCCATATACACAGATCTCCCACACCCACATCCCCTCACACATCCCAGCCATCCTCCCTACACAAAGTCCATACCCCACATATCTACAGACACACCCACACCCTCTCCCACACTTCTCCTTGTCTTCCAAGTCAGTGAAACAGAATCCTAGTGAGACCCTGTAACTATCATGCTTTAATCAGCCAAAAGGGTCATCAACATGCATAGATCCTGGTTTTCCCTGATCAAAAAAAAAAAAAACAAACAAATTCTCTGATAAACCCCCCAAAATCTGTGATTAAAATGAAAGGCCCCTCACTCTGCGCCCCCTCCCCACAGCCTCCCCAGTCCTGCTGGTGCCCCTTACTCCCCTCCAAAGCCCCCTGGGCCCTGCTAGTGCCTCACTCCCCCCCACTCGTGCCCCTGACTCTGCCCCACAGCCCTGCTAGTGCCCCGTGCTCCCCACCCACAGCTCCCTTCCCTCCACCAGCTCTGCTAGAGGGGAGCCCTGGCAGCTGGGGACGTGGGACCAGGGACCCAGGTCTACAGCCCCCTGCCCATGGCAGGAAGTGGCAGCTGCTGCAGCAGAACAGAGCCTGGCTCCTCCCTGCTGTCTGCCTGCTCTGGGCTTGGGTGGGGGAGAAGCTCCCCACCACTATGTGCACTCCCAGGGGGCAGGGGGACCCGGGCCCCCCAGATCTGTGTGGGAGGGCACAGGTTGCCCACTGCAGGCCCGGGTTTGTACCCTGCTGCCCTCCTCCAGGACCTCTGTAGTCTAGTGAGTGCAACTCGGGGCTTCAGGGCACAGCAGGGATGTGCAGAGATCTCTTTACTGCTGCATGCTTTGTGCTGCCCTAGCAACTGTCCCCTGCCTGTGTGGCGACAGTGGGGCCAGCAGCACGGGGTTGTGCCCTTTACTGTTGCTGCATATGCAGGAGACACATTGGTAAGGTAGTGTGGAGCCTGCAGTGGCCCTGTTCCCTGCAGCATTGGGTCACACCCACCAGGCTTAAGAGGCCCTGAGGGAAGGCAGCAGGGTGGGAGCCTAAGCCCACAGCCTGTGCCTACCTTATGCACAGATCTGGGGGGCATGGGTTCCCCCTGCTCCCTTCTTCCCCCCCACCATGAGAGTGTGTGCAGTGGCAGGGAGCTGGGTGTACCTTCCCTCAATCAGCATGGGGAAAAAACTCATCTCACATTCACGTACAAGGAAGCCTAATTAAATACAATGTCTATCATAAAGCTACTGCCAAAAGCTCTGTTTATGAAAACCATCTATGAAATTGATTAAAATGCAGCCAGTACTGTGCATGACTATAATACACATAGTCCATATTGGGCAAACATATTGATGGGAACATACCACAAGGGTAGGTAAGTGCAACCCACCTGAATAAAATACGTGCTAGTGCCCATTGCGGGCAGTTGCCTCCAACACTGATTCTTTTTCAAGTCATGATGAGCCACTACACTGAATACATTTCAGCTTCCTCTTCACTCCCATGGCTGAGCTGTGTCTTTCTTTCCCATTTGGAATGATGCCTATTTCTTTACCAGACAAATATCAGCAAACAGGACCCCAACCAGTTCATCCAGAATCCTTCTGTCATCCCCCCCACCCTTAGCCTACTGCATATGGATTACTGTGGCCTTGACATCCATGAAGTGGAGCCAGACCAGGATGCCCTGTGCCTCATCTGCATATCAATTTTTGGAGTATCCCAGGACTTGTGACAAGAACAACCAGTTCCGATCATGAGTTGGGGGCTAATTAACACATGGATCCTGTGTGTGTGTGTGTGTGTGTGTGTGTGTGTGTGTGTGAGTGTGTGTGTGTGTGTGTGTGTGTGTGTGTGAGTGTGTGTGTGAGTGTGTGTGTGTGTGCGCGCGTGTGGGGGGGTATTTGGAGTACACACAAACACAGAGAAATGCTGAGCTAATTAGATTCTAATAATTAGATTCAATACTTGGAAAATTAGAATAAATTAATACGTTTTTCATACAGTAAAAGCTCCAGTAACTGGCATCTTACAAGTCGACGTGCTCAATTAACTGGCATGCTGGCTTGTAAGATAAAGTGAAACCGGAAACGCCCACTGTGACACTTCTGGTTTCTCTGAGCCCCCACAGCTGGGGACAAAACAACCTGAGCTGCTGAGCCCCCACGGCCTGAGGGCATAACAGGCTGTGTGGGGCCTGCTTCCCTGACCCATGGGGCCCGCAGGGCCTGCGGGAGGGGCGGCAATGCCGCGGGAGGGTTGGAGGGACACCTCAGATGCAGTGGGGGAAGCGGCGGCCCGGGCCGCTCAATTAGCCGGCATATTTTGTTATCTGGCATCCCCCATTCCCAGGGGATGTCAGATAACAGAGCTTTTACTGTATATAGAGTGTAATTACTGGGTGGTCATCTTATATTTAGGGCCATCTTATATTTGAGTAAATACAGTAAATTTTCAACTCCTGATATCAAAAGTAATGAGTAAAATAAAGACATACCATCTCACTATATACACTGCAAAAGGCTCATTGATACTTTCATCTTTACTATGCTTGTTCAGTAACTACAAATGGAACAAAAAAAATCTAAGTGAGCATGTAACAACCATACAAACAAAACCAGACCACAGCCAACAGCAGGGCTTAAAGGTCACAGTTTGCTCAAATCTGAACTAATTCCTCATGTAAATTATGATGCTATATACTTAACTATTACACGATTATTTGTATATACATGCATGTATTTTAATATGTAAATAGGTAAAAAAAGGATGCTGGCTGTTAGAACACTAAGTTTTAACATCCTTAACCTATAGCATCTGGAATGAGCTTAGGGTCATAAAAGTTTATCTTATACATCTCTGTTTTAGTTAATCTATAAGGTACAAATCTACCCTGCCCTCTGCCATTCATAAGAATTGCCAAGGGAGGCACACATGGGCAAATCTTTACGCAACATCATACTCACATCAGCGTAATGGCCTTTCATATCACAGCGATTACAACGCTTACTCCAATAAGCCCTCTCAAGGCATTCCTTAGAGTAGTGTCCAGGCAAACAGCAATTTAAACAAAACCGTGCTGGGCAGGTGTTTTGTAAGTGACCTCTCTCTGAGCAGAGGCAACAAGGAGGCATTTTCTAAGGAGAAATATGGACAGAAGAATCTTAGGCAAAAATTTTATAATGATTATGACAACTTAAATCATCTTAACAAGTGAAACAAACCAAAAAGTTGGAAGAGGAGGAACTCCACAAATAATAATGCATGTAATGTAATACATGCAATATATACCCCCCCAACTGTAAATTGCCAGTTTAGTACCTTTCATTGAGACATTCTGGTGATATCACAAAAAATGGAGAATAGAAGCTACAGCTACAATTCCAAATACAGCACTTTTCTAAATGAGATTTTGTGCTTTCTGGGCTGGGGACCACATTTTTGTTATATATCAAAAAATACTGTATACACTTATATTGTTCACTGAATAAATCCAAGATTGATCAATAAACATCTTTTTTTTTTTAATCACTTAAACAACGTATGTGCAAATTTTGGATACAACTTGTATGAAAGATGCAATACCAAACTCAAGTTGGATTATATTTCCCTTTTTAAAAAGGGTTTTAAAAATGCAAAAGCTATATGTCAATGACACGCTGTATTATCTGCAACGCAATGAACTGCAATATTTCATCGATATTACGTATGCTGTTGAAGTGGATGTATATATCTTATGATTCACGTATATGATTATACGTACATTTACAAAAATAAATTATCAAAAGTCTACTCTGAGGCTCTGGCTGTGTCCCTTTAAACCAATTTCCCCAATGACTGAATCTGTCGTCATTCCAGGGGCTTAAATGGCAGTTGGGAGGGATGAAGCCACAAACTCAGTCACTGAGAAATTGGCTTCACATAGGCACATCCTTAAGCTTAGAATAGGGAACAGCCTTGGTACGTGTGAGGTCTGTAAAGTGCGTGGAGCTTTTGCAGTCTCTCATGCTGGGAATGGTAAATTCAGGCTCAGCAGACACTACCATAAATTCTGAATATTTACAAAATAGTTAAAAAAAAGTCCTGAAGATGAATGGCTCAGGTAAAAGCTCTCATATTTTTTGGTTTAAATGTGAGCAGGTTTAAGGTGATGTTTAATTTCAAATTTTCTCTGCAAAGGGAGGTAAATAAAGCTACTTTTTCCAGGGCAGTTTGCAAAGTCTCTAGGTATTCTTGTTTCTTTCATTTGCCATGGATTGTTCCTCTTTCCTTTGGTTCTTTTTCTTCAAGACTTCTTACAACATAAAACAATGTTTCGCAGTTAAAACTGTTTTATGACAAGGACACTGTGACCTTGCATTGTGCTTACCTTTATTTTTATCTCTATTCACTGGCAGTTTTTTTTCCTTCATACAAAATTCACAACCCTTAACATCACAAATAAAAGTGTTTATTGTTATAAAAGTAAATTTATCTCTTCTAAAATGCTTAATTACCACATTTCAACCTAGAACTAATTGTAGGCTCTAAAGATAAACCCTTGATATGAGGGGTTTACTAGAAATCCAAGAGTTAATTGGCAATCAAAGAACTAGCAGCTGAGTTTGCCAAGTAATCAAAATGTGCCGTTTACCTTTGGAGTAGGACAGTTTTTGGACAAATGGCCCTGTTTATTGCAATTTCTACAGGTAACATTTTTGTCTGTCGTGTAGTATCTGTTGTTACGCCTCAGAGATGGATAGTTACAGATCTGTGCCTAGGGAAAAAACAAGAAAAAAGGATGTGTTTATTATTTGAGCTTTTGTATGTTAGCCCTTACTGAACTGGAGTTTTGTAAGTGTCAATGCTGGTATGCTCAGTTTGAAATCTAGTACTGTATATCTAGTCATCAACCATTCAGTTTTGAAGTGGATAATTCTATTCTTTTAAAAACTTTGACTTACATGATACTAAATAACTGATTTATAATGAGACATTTTTTGGTTAAATAAAGTCAATCATTGTGAAGGCCTGCCTTCCTTTCAGCATCTCAGTGCAGTTCAATAGGCTTCACCCTTTCAGGATAATTTAGAGTTTTTCCTAAATTGCAAGTTCAGGCAACATTAATTGCAAACACAGGTTACCATACATCAAAGGAAAATACAGCTTGTTAGAAGAAATATAATGCTTTGAGCAGATGAATCAAACCTACATTTTGTAAACATTTTGTAGTGAGCCTGCAAAAGCCCCGTGACCTCATACGAAATCTTCAGAGAAACTCCCCTCTTTAGTACAAGTAAGTATCTGTTTGGTTTTAAAACAAGATTTTGAGCAAACAACTAGGATTGGTGCAGAGGACCAGCTGTTGTCCCACACTAGGCAGAAGGCTGAAGTCATCCAATTATGGAAACATTAGTGAACACTCGCATGAGACAGCAGAAATTGGCCCTTACCCTTCAAGAATCTCTATAACATACTCTTAGCCTCTGGAGCATCTTCTGCAAGTGCTGCAGGTGATTGCCAAATTCTGTTCTGCCTGCGGAAGTGCAAGCAAGCTGAAGACCCACAGTCAGTTTTGTGGAGATGTCTAAGCTGAAAGAGCAGTAGAAAATATCCTAAGAACCTCTCTTTAGCAGTTTGGGGATATGTTTCTGAGATGAGAAACAAAGTTATCACAGGAAGTCTTAGCTGCCAGGAAATATTCATCAGCACTAGAGGCAGCAGGGGAAGAGAGGACCAAGGTTCAGTGCCATGGCAGTCATGAAGAAGTATCTACTTATCTTCATTCTTTTCCAGGACTGCTTCAGGAAGGGTGTCTGCTTTGGCAAATGAACTTCTCCCTCCCTCAGAAGCTTTCAACTGCTGCTGTGGTAGCAAAGATCTCTCAAAGCCTGAATAGAACATGCTAAAAGTCGCACATGAAAAATACAGCTTCAAGAGGCCTAACAGATGTGTTACTTGTGTCACTCTGATTTCACTCGATCTATATTTCTCAGATGAAGCCACAAACTTCACTTTCATGCAGTGGTGATGCATAGGGGGTGCACGGTGGTGCTGCTTAGGCGACAGGCGGTGAGGGACAGGAGGGAGCGCTGGTGCCCCCCCTTTGAGCGCTGGCTGGGGAGTGGGAGTGCTCTGGCTGCTTAATGATCAGCTGCAGGGGGACTCCTCCTCCATTGGTGATTGGTCACCCCCCCCCCCATTAGTGAGCCTGTTTCGGGC
>NW_017729024.1:692331-699916 GCF_001723915.1 Gavialis gangeticus | reverse complement strand
GGCGGCACCAGTTGCTGATGCTTTCATTCATGCTGTTGCAGCAACAAAGAGGGGGAAGGATAGAAAAGTCTGGAAGTGCTGTGGTGTGTTGCAAGAAGGAACATGACTTGAAACAAGAGCAGAAGAAATATACGTTGGAGTTTCCTTAGGAAGCAGTTACTCTTGGAGGTAATAGTTGTCAGCTGTTTTTGAAACATCAATTAAGCCCCCAAAACACAGCTATTTTTAAATTTAAGGCTTCTGCTGATTTCTAGAATCCCAATTCCCAAAGCAGAAGGAGCATATTAGTTAAGAGAACTACTTCTAACTCAGTGATATCTTTAAACAAAGTAATTCATTCTGATTATACATTTTCTCTTTTTATTGCTAAAAATATCTGCAGGATATAAAAATATTATTTTTAAGAGTTCTTCTACACTTTCCGGAAACTCTGCATCTGATATCATCTGTTCCTGACATCAGAGTTGGATGCTGCAGGAAGTGATTATGATGTTAATAAAGAATTATTACTTCAAATTTTAATAATTTCAAGAAGCAGGGGCAGATATATTCCTAAAAAGCAATGACTTTCTTTTCATTTAACCATTCGTATAAATAAAGACTGGAGAGAGAGACACACACAGAAACACTTGACACTTGAATTTTTTTTCAAAGTGTATTTTTCAGTGAAGGATTGTAGATTTATTATAAAGACTTAAGTTAAGAAGGTTATGCCCCATCTTCAGAAAATGAATAATACACAAAACAAGTTGGTAGGCTACATTACCTCCAAATCTTTGTCACTGATGGACCAGTTTACTCCACTTTCTCCTGCAAAACAGATAAATACATAAATATATTGATGTGCTAGACTTATTTTCTCAATTCAACCACAGGGTTTCTATATATAATCAGTGCAAGGGAGGAGATTAGACCTGATTGTAGAAACACTCAATACGAAATGCTCATTTCAGTTTCAGTAAAGCACATTATCAATCTATTTGATACCAAATTTAACCCACCATAAAACTAACACATGCCCACGGTCATGTGTGTGTTTTATTCAACCCCAAAGTCATTTGGCATGAACATAACGAGAAACCAGAAATGTGGAAGTACTGAATTTGTTGCATTAATATGAATGTAACTGTGTTCTGTCATAGCACATGAAGAGCCACAACCTTTGGAAAGTCCCTGGCTAGTCTAACCGACCTCTGGCAGCTTGGGACATATAAAGCTAATACAACACAAAAATATCATTTTTCTCTTTTATGAAGCTGTGTGCAGTTGCTACTCCAGCACACCATCCTTTGCTTGTTGCCTGGCAGAACAAAATGCAATAGCTAAATTCACAAGTTAAGATTCCAAGCTCTTTGGGCCAATTAATCTTTTTCATTGTACCCACACACATTTTGTAACAGTTGAATGTTTCCAGTGAGGGGAGTTATTCTGAAGCTAAAACAATTATATCAGAAGAACTGCTGTTGTAAATAGTTATACAAGTCTAACGTCACCATGAACTACCATTGTTTACTCCCCTTTTTTTTGTATAAGAAGGTAGCAGTATAATGATCTTTTCATACTGTTAAAATTGAATCCACACTAAAGGAGTTGCTCACTTTAACTAAATTAGAATCTCAAAGATGGGCTCACTTGTGTGTACAGAAATCTTTTGTATTTATAGAGCATCTAAGACAGTGATGCCCCCCCATCTCAGTCGAGATAACTAGTAGTTGTAACAATACTCAAAAACATCATCATCATGATCACAGGATGTCTGTAAATGCAGGGGGGACTTGACTTGAAAGGCTAAGGGGCCTTTTCCAGTCCAGTGTTTGTGTTTCTAGCAATAAACAAAAAATGAGGTATATACAGAATTTCAACCATTCTTTGACTGCAGCATTCCAGTCCATTAACAGGGAAATAAGAGGTTTCAATTGCTAATTATCTACATATTCTTGTGACTAAACAGAAGTCTGTCTTAAACCCTGCCCCACCCAAAAGTTGACAAACATATATAATATGAAATCTAGCTACAGAGAAGTCATCACAGACACCCACAAATGAATACTTTGACCTTAACTTGTGCTATAATTTTCCATTTGTAATATAGGGAATGTAGCATATTCCCGCACTGACACCCGCACATGCCCAGAAGAGGCAGCACTTTACTTTAAGCTGGCTCGCCCGATGTCTGTAAAGATCGAATGTTTTAATGGGGGCTTTTTTGGTGCTTTTATTTAATAGCTGACTGAATTAGCTATTAGCTAAAAGCACCAAAAAGCCTTGCTGAAGCGCCTGATCTTTACAGATCCTACAGAACCGGGTTAAAGTAACGTGCTGCTGCTTCTGGTAAAGCATGTTTTTTTGTTTTTTTAATGTCTGCAAGCAGCCTCTGTTTTCAAGGTAGGGTTTATGTAGTGTGCTGTACATAAGTCATGGGGCCACGTGCTGAAAAGGAGAAAGCAAAACACTGAATAGTTGCTCAGTAAGTGATCAACATCCATTCTGGGCACCCAACAGAGGCAGGAATCCTGTGCTAAAAATAATATATGATAACCACAAATAGGCCAAATCAGGTGGCTTCCTCCTTCATACAACTTGGCAAGTGGTCACTGGAAACATAACAGAGACAGTTCTCCCTGGTTTCAGATCTGATGTCTAGAGATGCATTTACACCATGGCTTTCAGCTGCAAATGCAGAAAAAAGTCCTACTCAGTTCTAGCTTGAAACACACACAGTGCAGATGTAATCTTTGGAAAAAGTTAACTGCTAGAATTGAAGAATTCTTTGCTGAGCATATACTATACCCTAGTCAGGCTTTCATGGAAGTTGTGAAAAGCAGAGCCCTGGCACAAAAGCCACCCACTTCCGTATCTCAAGCATGTACTCTAAAGCATGGATGGCACTAGAGCTTTCCAAAGGAAGGTTAAAAGAATTAAAAATGTGTAAAACGATGCATTTTCCCCTAGCTTTGTACTCAGAAACAACTGAATCATCTTGGCAGAAATTTTCCAAAAAAAATTAGCCTGAAGTCGACACCAGACTATAAAAGTCACCTAAATCAAGGAACTTTTGTGACCTGTGAGATGGATACAGCCTGCAGAGCTGTGGGAGTTTGGTGGCATTTCAACAGTGGGAGGCCTTCATCTGTGCAGCAGGAAGCAGCCATGGCAATAGTAATGCAGCAGCACAGGCTAGGTTGGAAATGGCCTGAACTTGGGAGTTAAGCTCTAAAAAGGCTTCCTGTTCCAAAAATGTTTTCAATCCCCCACAAAAAGGGTTAAAGTTGAGCAAAATTACAAGCACTTGCAAGGTCTTTTAAAACTTTAACAACAGACAGTGCTACTAGCCCAACTGGTAACATTCAGGAATAAAACAGCAAAGACTGTCCATACAAATAGCCTATAAAACATGAGCTACACTCTTAAAAATAGAGATAGTGATACCATTTGAGTACAAATATAGTGCATATTTAGTATCAACGTCCTTAGCATTCTTTTCTTTGGCAACAAAAACTTTATTTTCAAATTTAATCTGTACCAAAACATGTACCTTCAGGTATACAGCTGAGAATTTATATATATTTATTAATACCCAAAAGTCTCTTATGGAAACTCAATCACAAACAAAACACGCTGAGACATATTTCTGGTCATTAACTAAGAAAACAACCACAACAAAAAATGGTGAATCACAGTCAATACAAACTATACCTTCTGTAGTCTGTGATTCTGATTTTTATGAAACATGTTAGATTAAATTATCTGAAAGGCCAAAAACTTGAAATATTACTGACTATGCTTAACATACTTTAATATTTCAGAATATAATATTCTGATCTGTAAAACAGTAATTTCTACAGTTAAAATCTAACAACTATCCAAAAGACAAAAAAGGCACTACCACACACACACCGTGTCTCATACTTTTCAAGATCAGAGGTTTTATAAGGAGGGACCTACTTAATTTGTGGTTTTGCAGTTTCTGAACATATGGTATCCGTGATCGCCAGGAAATATTCCATTGGTTGCAATTTCCCGTGAAATCAGCCCCCCCCCCCAAACCCAACATATTATCCATATAATTATTCATATAATATGCTGTTTTAGAATTTCGCAATCCTACTGTGATACTTAGACAATGTGGCAATCCCTGCAGCCACTCTCTTCTACATGAGACTTACTGACTGTCTGAGGTGATGGACGGGCCTCTCCGCCAATCGGCAGTGAGGGGCAGGGTGTCTCTGCCAATCAGTAATGAGGGGTGGGGCCAACAGGAAAAACCCATGAAAACAGCCCTTTCTGCTGCAAGCAAACCAGTAAAATGTCTTCATCTTGCTGCAAATTACGCAAGCCCCTATTTATAAGTATTGTTCTCCATGTATAAAACACAATCCTAATTATGGATTTAGTCCTGCAAGATACTGAATGCTCTGGTCTCAATCTAGCAAATTTCTCAAACATCTGCTTAACTTCAGGCATTTGAGTACTTCCATTTGTCCTGGCTGTAGAATTTGAGAACTTGACATGGATCCTAATTCCAGAGCTGTGCTTCAGAATCTCAGCCCTCATATAAGAAATGTATCTTAGTCCCTACACTTCTACAGAGAAACTTAAATATAAATCTGTATGCGTGTGTTCACCTATTACATGCATACACACACTACATATAGATTCACACACATATCATATTTTCTCACATTTAACATGCCCCTGAATACAATATACTCCTAGGTTTTGACATGCAAAATTAAGAAAAAAAAGATTTCCCCAACATTATGGTGGCAGAGAACAGACACAGCTAATCTTCAACTGAGTCACCCTGTCTTTCCTGCTTAACTAAAATCTTGCCTGAAGATCCGTCTCCATGGATGGACCTACGATTTTGAAAGAGCTGAAGAGCTGTGAAATAGGAGAAGACACCAGGTACTCTAGCATCCAGCAAAACTGTCCTAAGAAACATTAGCCTGATTAGTGGAAGATTAAGACCATTAAAAGAAAAGACCTTCATTTACACCTCTGGAGCCATAAGCCATTAAAACAACAAGACATTAAGTTGTTTGAAGTTCTGGTCCAGTATCACTAACCACTTCACCCCGGATCATCCTGCAAAATCAAGCCATCTCCTCATGGAGCCAATCCCCTCAAGTTTCACTACCTACTTGTCATTGACTCCCTCAGCTGCCTGAATAGTAATACCAGAGCTGCTGCACTACAGCAGAAAAATTTAAGTGGAGTGCTTTTATTCAGGGCAGGAATTCAGCCTCCCCACTTAATACATGCACCTCAATTTTGGGGGGTTGATTTTAGTTTTTAAAAAGTGTGTTGTATTTGAGAAAATGTGGTACCTTGTAAAACCGGGGGTGTCAAACTCCCCACTACTTGTGAGCTGGATCTAGACTGTGAAGTTCCTCATGAGCCACATCTGGATGCGGCAGCAACAGCAGCAGCAGAAGAGTGAGGCGCGGCAGTTAACATGGGGGTAGGGAGAGGCATTGCTCACCCCCTCAATGCAAACATGTACCCAGCAGGTGTCTGTGATCCAGATTTCGGTAGCAGGTCTTGCCCCCATTTGTCCTACCCCTCTGTGAGGCCTTGGGGTCAGAAAACTCAGCTCTGTGGGACACCCATTTGACATCCCTGCTCTAAATTGGTACAGTTTTGTCTGAAAACAGCTTTAAACAATAGTTTTAACCTTCTAGAACGGTCCTCTTTCCTTTAATAAGCTGGTGATTCTGAAAACCAAAGGGTAATAAATGATGTAAAGTGAGCCCCAGTCCTTCAAAGCAGCTATGTGCGCACACAGTTGCATTGAAAATCATGTGACCAGAGACATGAAGTTAAGCACACATGAAATTGTTTGAAGTTCTGGTCCAGTATTGCTAACCACTTCACCCCTGATCATTCTGCAAAATCAAGTCATCTCCTCATGGAGCCAATCCTCTCAAGTTCCACTACCTACTTGTCAAATTCTAGCTACAGAAGCCAACTTCTAAGATACAGTAACAGGAATCCCTGGCATTTCAGAAAGTGAAACTGAAAGGATCAGAAAACAAAAGCTATACTGATTGTTATTCCAATAAAATCATCCCTCACTAAATTAAAATCGCTACAGATTTACCAGGTGAAGTGTTGCAGAAATTAGGTCCAGTTTATCACATGGCCTTGATTTTATTAACATTTCTTGATAATGAAAAAAAAATGTTAACAAAACCAAAGCCCACTGCAGTCTGTGTTAAACTAGAACCAATTTCTGGACCAAATTAAAGCATGTTTCCTTTTTCTGGATGTGTATTTTAACTAATTAAAACTGGACAGGCACCTCACTGGGGTCACTTGATCCCAGTTGTCTTCCTGTCTAGAGCCTTTGGGGGGTGGGAGGGTGCAGGACCTTATGACCTGGGAGGTACCTTCCAGACCCTAACAATCTATGAATAATTTGGATTCAAGTTCACTTCCTGGTGTTTTGTTTTTGTGATTATGCAAAAAAGTTTACAGTATTTTGAGGCAGGGAATATATCATTATTGGCTGGCATATTCACTATATTAAATCGCTGAACACTAGACAGATTAACATACAACTTCAAAAAGTCACTTAGAAAAAATTAAAATTTGAGTTTAGGAAAGTTGCAGAGTATTTTGGTGGCTACGTACGTCTCAAAGCTCACTGCATACAGATTGCTGTTTTACTGTTATCAGACAGAAAATAAAAAGAGCATTAATGAATATCTTTTATATTCTACACAAGCACTGGATTCTACATACTGCAGGTCTCCCCCCTGTGCGCCCCGCATCAGGGCATGGTCTCATCCACATACTCCCCCCTGTACAGTTTCCCTAATCTGTGCACACCCTTTTCCACTGTGCAAGCCACCCCAGCTCCAGCCCTAGACTTGAATCCAAGACAAGGCTCCTCTTCCCCCCCTGCATGTTGATTAGGGAAAAAGCCCCCTCATCTTGGATTCAAGTAAATGCAGTATTTCTGTTTAACTCAGATACTTTTATTGCAAGACAGGAATTGCAAGTTTCTGATAAAGACAAGTTAGTTGTATACTAGGGATTATTAACAAGGGAACTATAAGCAAAACTAAAAGGCATCCCCATGCCTCTTTACAAATCGATGGTGCATCCACACCTTGAATAACATGTCCAGTTCTGGTCCCCACACCTCAAAAAGGATATAGAAGAACTAGAGAAGGTACAGAAAAGGGCAACAAAGATTGTTAGTGGTACGGAGAGGCTTCCATGCAAGGAGTGACTAAAGAGGCTAGGCCTATTCAGTCAAGAAAAGCGATGCTTGAGGAGAGGACATGATAAGCATTTACAAAATACTAAATAGCAAAGAGAAAGTAAATAGGAATTTGTTATTTACTATCTCTCCCAATGCAAGAACTAGGGGTCACAAAACAAAACTAGTAGGTAGTAAGTTTAAAACTAACAAAGGGGAGTTCTTTTTCACACAAAATGCAAGGAAAGTGTGGAACTCATTGCCACTAGATGTTGTGGAAGCTGACAGTTTAGCCAGATTCAAAAAGAGATTGGACAAAATCTTGGAGGAAAGGGGCATCAGTAGCTACTGAGTATGGGAGTTGGGGATACAGCA
>NW_017729024.1:686612-687331 GCF_001723915.1 Gavialis gangeticus | reverse complement strand
CAGATTCAAAAAGAGATTGGACAAAATCTTGGAGGAAAGGGGCATCAGTAGCTACTGAGTATGGGAGTTGGGGATACAGCATGAAAATCAGAACTTACTATACCTTAAATGCTGGAGGGTGCAAGTAAGAGAGGAACAGTGGAAAAAAAATCCCTCTCCCTTTCACAAACTAAATTACATCTGCTTGGAACTCCTAAGCAGCAAGGAAGCTGATTTTTATTTCCCCCAACAATTGCCCTTAGCTCCTTACCTCCCACATGGCAGCTTGGAGGTACTTATTGGCCAGAGTCACTTGGCAAGGGCAAAAGTAGACAAGGTGGATAGGTGTTCATTTGGCAGCCAAACCAAACAAACAACATTTCTAATTTGATTATACCAGTTAATTTGAAGTTCTGAGAGAAACAGTGGGGTTTTTCTTTAAAGGGACCACAGACTTTTGGATTGAAATGAAGATAATGGTTCCAAAAATGGTAATTTTTTTGTATGTGGAAACATGTGCAAAACCCAACCCCATATTTTTTAGCTTGAATAAAAATATTCAAGCTCTATTTTAATTCCTGCCCTTTTGTTCTTATCCTGCCCCTTTCTCCCAACCATCCAGACATTTCCTATTATGCTTTTTTGACAGGTTGATTCACAAGCTTTGCTATGATGATGACTATACAACCATAATGTAGATCTTGTGGCGGGTGCAGAGATCCCACCTCAGGAACACAGCT
>NW_017729024.1:679364-686601 GCF_001723915.1 Gavialis gangeticus | reverse complement strand
ATTTTTGGGGAGAAACCAAGGTGGCTTTCTGCCACAGCTCTTTAAACTAATTTATTTGAAAGAGTTGTTTTCATTTTATCCACTGTATATTATTATGCACAAACATTTTGGAAATTATATTATTTAGACTGTATGTATATTTTGGCAACTTTTTCATTTCTGAGAAAAGACTTTTTTTTTTTTTTTTTTTTTTAAAACAAGTCATGGTGTCTCAGTAAAATGTTATTAATTTTTTTAAAAACATTGGACTAACCTCCCTGTAGACCTCCCATTATCTTTATTAAGCAAATGTCCCAAAACATCAACTGTTGTTTAACCGACACTTTATTTTTAACAAGATACCAGTAAAATTCCCCAGAACATGGGTTTTCTTTACAACTTACTTACTTTTATTTTCGATAAATATATTTTTAGTTTGGTTTTTCATCTTTAGATTTTTCTCATCTTCAGTTATCAAAATGTAAATTTATTTTCTTTCCTTATGTTTCATTCATTCATATATTTGGATGGGAAAATCTATAAAATTGCTTATTTACTTATTTATTTTTAATTAAGTGAACTTTTTTGCTTCAAATTTGTGTATACCATATGTAATGAACATTCTAATCAACTTGAAGGAAGGAAAAGGTGTCAGAGAAAACAAGATGCTACACATAGAGTGCTTAGATGAAACTAACAATTTTGTGAAAGTCTTTTATAATCAATTACACTTCAATTACCCTGAAATAATACACAGTGTTATACAATGGTGCATCATACTACGACAGTTAAGGTTTAAGTGTCATAAAGCCAAATTTTCAACCTTTGCTAAAATTCACATACTTATTCCGATCAGTATGAGATACCAGTTCAGGAGTCGAGGTAGAAGTCTGTGGTGTAAATTTAGGGTTATTTGGTCACAGGATATCAACAATCTCTCTCTTCTACCTCACGGCCTATTTTAGAAAATGATACATTACATTTATTTACTCTGACAGGCACTAGAGGAAAAGCTAAGGACAGTATTCATACAAAGTGTATGTTACTCACCTGCTCCAGTGCTCAGAACTAAGAACCAGTTCCACGACACAGCAGTATAAAAGCTGCTGAACCATGCATAAATTAGTGTACTGTTGGGCTGTTGCAAATTACATACAGAAAGAATATCAGTAGATATTGATGGAGAAACCCCTTCCAATATATGCAGTGTAGCCTACTGTTAGATACACTCATTTGGGAGCCAGAAGATCGTGAACCTAAGCAAGGAGCAGTACTATGGCAAGAAAGTTTGGCACCTGGGACAAAGTGCACAGTGGCAGCCTGCCCTTACCCGATGCACAGATCCGGGGGGCACATGCCCCCCCATGCTTGCCCAGAAGTGCATGCAGTAGGGAGCCCAGGGAGCTGCCCTCCCCACATCCCTGCACCCCCGCAAACAAGCTGCTCACGGCTCTACCCCACCTCTAGCTGGGCAGTGCCTGTTGGCGTCCCTTCACTTTGGCTCCCCCCCACCCACTTTGCTACAGCACTGGTAGGGAGGCAGAAGATGGGGGGAAAAAATCTTGGGGAACTGCTGAGAAATCCTTTGCCTTTGAGAATGGAAAAAAGGGTACCAGGTAGCAAAGTCAGCATTAATGCATTTCACAAACCAACCCACAGGGGGCCTTAATATGAAGACTGGCTTTGGGGAGAAAAAAACCCCTGAAACTTGTTTGACTCAGAAACTTGCTGAAGGTGAAAAAATCTAGGAGTTCCAAGCCTGATGGAACAGTGGGTTCTGATGACAGAGAAAATATGCTTAGGCTGAGTGACAACTGTTCACTACTACTTTATCTATTCTATCATCACTGATGATCTGGGGATTTGAAGAAGCCACCCCTTGATCACCCTTGCAGTCAAGCATGCTGCTTGGTCTAACTTCTAAAGCCCTGGGGGAAGTGACACTTTTTACACTACAGTTCAGCCCACTTTGCAGAGATGTGATACCACTTTGCTGAGATTAACCTTAGCCTAAGATTAACTGCATTTCCAGTGTCTTAAAAAAAGCTTGTGTATATTGAGTTTCTCTTGTAACACCATGTGTAATAATATTCCATAGCATTTGTGCATTAATTGTAAAAATAACTTATTTCCTAAAATAAGAGAAAAACCTGTTTTTACATTTGATGGTAAGATAGATGTAAACAACCCTGGTTTTAAAATTGTAACCATCTTAAATTATTTTAAAATTTAATTTATAATATAATCTTAATTAATAATACATGTAAGCTGTCTGTGATGGGCATTGCCCTCAATAAATCTGATTGCTGCCTAATTCATTGGGCCCTTTGGACATTTTCACAATGTAAATAAAAATGCAACATAGGTAGAGATGAAGCCCTTAAAGATGATATAAAATAGGAATAGTTTATTGTTATGCAGTCTTGCAAATAACTAGCGTTTCTGAATAGGAAAATAATTTGCTTGCCCTGCAGTGATTCAAATGGCATTATAATGGAATTTTCTGTGCTGAATTTCCTGATTGTTTTATATAACTTGTTTTAGAAAAAAGTGAAGGAATCTGACAAGATCTTTAAATTTAAGTGTTGCAGCTTTCCCAGGTATCAGGAGAAATATATTTACTGATCTAACCGGTGATGCAGATATACCAAAAAAAAAAAATCAAACAAATCTGAACTTTGATCTTAGCTGCATATTCTGTTTGCCCAATACAACCAAATAACAATTTTCTGGTTGTGAAGAACAGACGTACAATCCCCACCCCCATCAACAATATATTTGGCACTGTATACGGGGGAAAAAATCCCCAGGAGCTCACATTCTAAATAGAACATAAATAATACCACCTACACATGATATGGTGCACATCTAAAATGCAGAACACGGACAAGGCAACAGGTGACAGAACAAGGCTTTATGATGTCTTTTTATTTATTTGTTCCCTAATTTTCATACATTTTTAAATTATATATATTTTGGTAATGCTTTGAGCTAAAAAGCCAAATTACCATATTTACCTGAATCCAAGATGATTTCCAATTTAAGGCAACCTCCCAATCATTCAATTTTATACATGGAAATGTTATAAATTTGTTATTTTTCGTGTACAGAACCTACTTATTGGAGGATCATCTTAAATTTGTCCCCTCACCACTGTAGCAGAACAAGCATTGGCAGGGGGCAAATGGTAGGATGCAGGTAGTAGGGGAGTCAAATGCCCTGAATTCTGCCCCTTGCCATCTGTCCTGTTCCCCACAACATTCCCCCCAGCCACCAGTTTCCCCTATACCTTTTCCTCCCCGCAGCTTCTTGCTTACCACTGCAACCCCTGCTTCCTGGCTAGGCACAGGCTAGAACTACAATGTGCTCTGGGCCTTCAGCCAAAATGGGGCTGGAGCTGGAGCCGGAGCCATGACAGAGGGTAAGCGGAAGCAGGAGGTTGTGGGGTGGGACAGAGGCAACGGGAGATGGCAGGGGGGGCAGGCGTGAGGGCAGAGGCAGCACGTGGTGTAGTGGCAGTGGCTCTATGACCCTGAGCTCAGCAGCTGCCTTGCATTCGAATTCAAGGGGGTACTTTTTCCTGCTATGTTGAATCCGGAAGAAAACCTCATGTTGGAGTCAAGCAAATATAATTTCCTAGAAGATAATATTTCTGTTGCAGTAGAATGTATTCAAATACTCACATATTACAGATTGAAATCTGTATTAACAGTGTCTTCCTTTGAGACACGGAAAGATCAATATGTAGATTGTACTAGCCCTGTTGCTTGCTCCACTCAAGGTCTGCATTCGAGAAATGCCTACGCCAAATTTAATTCAGGTAATGCATTTAAATAATGCACTAAAGTGTAGATAGATGGAGGGAGGCATCTAGAGGCCTAAATATTTCTGCGTGTTTAGTTGTTGACAGCTTTTATGACTTATTTCAAAATACTGAACGCAGAGCCAAATCCTACATTTCTGATTTCCCAAATTCTAATAGTGATTAATGAAAACAAAAATTATATGGCAGGCACTGGCATTTAAACTTAAACACCTCTAAGCAGTAAACCAAGGGTAAGTGATGCAGAGAAGCAACAGTGGATGAAATTCTGTGTACACTGTTTAGTCATTCTGAATTAGAACAGTTTCTGGAGAAAAACTGGAATCAATTGCCTTAAAGACTATTTTCTTAAACACTTCAAGGGATTTCTCAACTTTTGTTCTGATAAGAAAAAGATAATTTACTTAAAAAGAAGACACCTGCTGTTGGAATAGATTATATGTCAATGTCCCTTTAAAGCAGAGGACTTTGAAAAAGAGATCCATAAATTCCCAGCAAGTAATCAGTTAATGCCATAGTTGACAGAAGTCCAATCTGACAAATTTTCCTATGACAAAGACAAAACGTCCCTTCCTTCCACAAAAGCAAAATGTACTAACTCTCTTTTCTCACATTTTTTATTAGTACTCTGTGACCTGTGCTCTGACCACTGTCATCAACATAGTGACAATTTCTCTTCACCAGCTATATTTTGACATAGTATGGTATTCATTAAAGCCATTAACAGGCCCAATCCACAGAAAATAAACATGGAAACTCTGTCTACACTGAAATGAATCAAAATATAAGATCGTTTCAAGTGTAAAAAATACTCACCAAGAGCATATACAAAGTTTTTTTTACAAGCCCAAAGCCTAACTATCCTCCAGATAAATGTGAAAAAAAAAATTCAAGACCTCTTAAAATAACTTTAAACAAACTTAAGCAACTCATTACCCATGGGAGTAGACTTTAACTGTCATTGCCAGAGAAGAAAAGTCTGACAGTTGGGGGCTATGACATGGTATTTATAATCCCTAGGCAGCATGTTCTGTTGGGGCCCACTGCAGGGCTAAAGATGGGATTTTCAAGAAGGCTCACAAGTCCTGAGTTTTAATACACATGCATTAAGAGTGTTTAATCCAAGTGGAGATGCTTGCTTTTGATATTTAAAGTAGTCTTTTTTTAATACAAAAAATTGCCAAGTGCTAATACATAAAGCCATGTTTATCACTTTTTAGATGTTTAGTGCTGCTGCATATTTTGTCCAGTATAACCAGTTTACAGTTTTCTCGCTGTTGATTTTTTCTTTTCCATTTTGTGCGTGCATGTATGTATGAGCATGGGAGAGCATGTGTATGGGTATGTGCATGTATATGTGTAATGGGAAATAAAAATATGGAGAAGATGAAACAAAACGGTGAATTTATAGAATTTCACATTCCTGAAGAGAATAGATAATGCAATATTATATATAGATGAACATGTGTATACACATACACTGTGTGTTTTTACATTCTATAAATAAGCATCATTTTCAACCTGTTTTCTGTATTCTGTTATATATGCTCTTTCCCTTAAGTCCTGGTCAGTGCTGCTAATGTTAATTCACAAAGCTCAATAGCTCATGATTTTCAAAGCTTAGTGCAACATTTGCAGAACAAAGTAGGGTTTTTTTCTTTTTTTTTTGGTGGGTACAAGTATGGGGACCACAGGAACAGTTAAATTCATGGCATGGTTGGTCTACCACACAGTCGGGGGAATTCTTTAAATAGAGCCTGTCACTCTCTTTGCCCATCAATGGGATTTCCTTCTCAAACTGCTGATTCGTTCAGGTACACAACAGAGGAAATTTCAGTTAACCTTTGTTTCACCCCGGGGAAAAATCTGTCTGAAAAGTATAAAATGAATAGATTAAAAAAAAACTAAGTAGCTCAGCTGCAGGGCTATTCTTTCTAGTGTTCACAAGCAGTCAAAGTTAAACAGAGGAAAGGAAACAAACCTGAACATTTTATTCCCATTAGAGAATAAATTTGTAATATGCAATTTGGAAATCCCGTTATCTATGCTTTGATTTTTGATTAGTAAAGCAAGACGTAAAACAGAACTATTCCTCACAAAAGGCACCCACAACATTCACCTTTTGGTCATTTCCCATAGGACTCTGGAAAGAGTCTGGTTTCTTTGAACAAGGAGGCGTTTATACCATTTAATTAAGTTGTCTTAAATACCTTTTAAAATGCTAACAATTCTTAGTGAAGAAATACATAAGAAATAGTAATTCTGTGTTATATTTAAGGAACGAATTTATAGGTAAGATAGAGTGCCAAAATATGGTTGGAAAGTAAAAAAAACAATTTGTATTTGAAGGAATGAGAATAAGGTAGTTTAACATCAAACTCTCTTTTTCCACAAGGTGTGCTGTAAAAGTTGGTTTAAGAGATAAAATCATCATAATTTTTTAATAGGTATAAGTCTTTAATTTCTGTTTGAGGCCTTGGATTGTCCTTAGACTTCTCCTAATTGCAGAGACTGCTGCTTTGGCTATCACGAAGAAAAAATTTACTTAGTTGGCAGTGGGCGCATCTACATGTTCATTAATGCGCAGTAGTTACTGCGCATTTAATTTAGTACTTACTTCATGAAGCACTAACTACATGTACAGTTACTACAGTTGCTGCGCAGTAGTGCCAAAGGCATGTTTTTTTGGTGACACTTACTGCACAGGAGCCTAATAATGCTGTGCAGTAGCATACCAGTCAAAAACTGTGCTAATACACTGCTGCGCAGTAAATATCTTGTGTAGATGTGCCTAGTAAGTAGGGCCTGGGCAGTCTAGGGCAGGGGTCAACAGCTTACAGTTTGTGGGCTGAATCCAATTCACAGAACCATTTGATCCAGCCCACAAATATGGGGCTACGGCAACTGGTTTTTGACAACCAACTTGAACTCTGTAAATCCATCATAGCTTTGCTCCTTTGCATCTAAGGGACTACCTTTTTTCCTTAGGCCCCATTGCACCCCAGGCGCGGCTGGTGAACTCAGACTGGTGGGGCGGTACAGTGTCCCATGGGAGTGGGGTTTACAGCTTCTATGCTAGCAGCCGGAATACCCGGCCAGCTGCAACCCAGTGCCCTCCCACCCCCCACCTCCCGCCAGCTGCAAACACCCCCTGCTCCCGTGGGATGCTCCACTGCCCCACCAGTCTGAGCTCACCAGCCGCACCTTTTGCAACCCCTAAGGACAGTCAAGAAGAATGTCCTGAAAATATTATCAACGTGCCAAGTTTGCTTGAAAAAGGTGGAAGGTTGATCTCCATAGTCAACCCATCTCTCTGAAACTCTCTCCCACTTGAGACCTGCTAGAACCTGAGCCTGGCCATCTTCCAAAATGGTTCTAAGACCTTCCTATTTGAGCAGGTATTTAGCAGACCAGGCTAAAATGGGATATTGCTCG
>NW_017729024.1:661586-674364 GCF_001723915.1 Gavialis gangeticus | reverse complement strand
GGGGGGGGGGGGGGGGGGTTGCAAAATAGTTTATTTTAATACTGAGTTGGGCTTTTACAAGTTATTTTGCTTCTTCTGTTTTGTTCTCTTGTTCAAATGTTTTATAAATTATTTTGCTCTCTTCTGTAAGTTACCCTGAACTTTTGCAGGGAAGAGAAACACACAGATCTAATAAACAAACAAGTATATTTTTAAAATCTCAGTAAGCACCTATCTGGACCTACAGGTGCTTAAATTTCTTTAATTATTTGACTTTACAGGAAATAGTTTACTGCAGGGAAGTGTTCTCACTGGCTAGTTGTTGATATTGACTATTACATTATTTCTTTGTTTCTTACAGTTGCGAGAATAAAAAGAAAAGGCAGACAGACAGAGACGGAGTTTTTAAACTTTCGTCTTCTGAAAGGTGATGAAATTTGGAGCCATTTAAATTTCTTGAGTAAAATTTTATGGAAGTTAACGGGGCCATATGGAGTTCTGTCTGCAGCTTTCATGAGACTTACTTTGTTGTAAATGTCTCCTTTGCTTCTGAGGAGCCCAATCAACATGGAAGGCCCTTATTATGTTGAGAGAAAAAGGCCCTCATGTAGCCCAATATTAACTCTTGGAGACCTCTGAGGTGCAGAACCCAGACTCGACTGCATCTCATTTTCATTGAGTAGTTTATGTGGTAAAAGAGTGTGGCACTGATGAGTTTTTACCCAGTGTTTGACAGGTACGGTACTCTGAGCCAGGGCATCAAACTTACAGCCCGAGAGGTGGGTTATACAGCCTGCCTTTTTTCCAAGGGCTTTTTACCCCAGCTCTTGCCTGTGCCCTGACTGCCATACCCCTGGCAAAAGGTTAACCTCTGTCAGTTCTGGCAGTACAATGGCCAGAGTGGTCATGGCCTGCAGGCTTCTGCAAAGCAAGGAAAATGGCCCACTGACTGATCTGAGTTTGATACCCCTGCTCTCAGGTAATGGACAGTTTTATCAGGGTTTGCATATTCATTCACATGTATAGGACACTGTACTATAATCAGAGCCTGAAATTCAGACTCTCTCTGTCAGCACCTGGCACAGACCTCTAGTCAGCTGTTAGTGAGTAACACAGTTCCTAGTAGCTGTCAATCTAGAAGTAGGTAGGGAGCCCAAGACAACCCATAGCAGGCACTGGTTTTTGCCAATTTGTAGACAGACTCCTTTCTTGGAGATGACAACATGGTACCACTATAGCTCCTCACAGGTGTATCACTGAATGCTGTTCATCTATACATTAACCTACTTTGTAACTTACTGATTTTGTAACTGTATATTGTTCTAGAAATACTGCAATGAATTATCAATATGAAGAATGAACAGATGATCTAAATTACTCTTTAGGCCTTATACATGTTACTTTTGTAGCACTATATACACCTATACAGCATTTCAAAAAACAGGGTGTCCACAGGTTCAGGCTCTTTGTAGGGCTATGAAGATGGCAGATCCGCTTATCAGGTCCAGCCCCCCCATTCTGGGCAGGAAAGGCTGCTGGGATCAAATAACACCAGCAAGGTGTGAAGATGTCCAGGGCAGATGCCTGCACTAGCCCCCGCTGGGAGTCTATTTCAGGGTCTGGCCACATGAACTGTATAGAAGTTTTTCCTTATCTCCCATTCTTGGTCAACAACCTTCCCACAGCCTCTAGCCACCTGCTTGGGGGGATAGTTATTCTCCTTGCTAGTGATGGAGGGACTGACTTTGGTAGCCACTGCAAGTCATGGCTGTAGTCACAGTTGTTGAGCATAGCTCCCCACTATCTGCAAAGTGACAGGGGGCCAAGAGAACTAAACCCCTCCCTGCAAGAAGGTGGTAAAGTTTTCCTCCTGTTGAGGAGTGGCAGCATCTGGAAGTGATCTTTCTGTTGGAGGGGAGGGGAGCAAAAAAGCAGTTCCTTATCAGTCCCTGGCTGAAGAGCATACCTTTGAAATGACTTTGTTGTATTCCAGCCATGGGGCTGTGCAAGTATGTGCACATCCCCATAGTGCTCTATTCTTATTGAGCTACAAAGTATTGAGGACTGAAGGAATGTGTGTCCAAGGCCTTAGATAAACACCTATCTTCTACAGAACAATGCTAGGAACTAGAGCCTGAGACTACATGCATAGGAACAAGATAAGGGTGTAAACTTACATGTCTGATACTGCAGAATAACTGCCTATGTTCATGGGTTTTAGCCTGCAGTATATGCAAGAGACCTTAACTTACCTTTTTTGTAGAGTGAGCAGCCTTGCATTTGCTGCTGGCACACAGGACATTACCACGGAATAATGAACTGCTCTCAGTTCACACCCAAGCTTACCTCCCAGAAGAGTAACTATCATTCAATACTTATATTATCATTTCTATAGAAAATTTAGCAGTTCAACTAAGGGGTGCATTCATACAACGTATTTCCCATTCCCCAACATTTCTGCACCACAGAGAATCAACTGCAGACTTGTTAATATGCTGCTGATGAATTACCACCTGCTAAGGCAGAGAGTTTACAAGTCATGAGTCAGAGCAACCAGGCTCAGTGGCTTATGTGGTATCTCAGTGGCAGAGCTTTCACTGCACCTTCCCCAGGGTCAGGCAGTTGGGAACCTAGCCCATGCTGCCATTGCACCTCTCCCCCTGCTCCCCAGCTGCACTGCGGGTGCAGCTTTCTTCTGGTGGGGAACTGCACCAGAGCCAGGCAGCTGGCAGCTCTATCTGCACTGCCACCACTTCTCCTTGCTGCCACCATTCTCTCCTCCCACCCTCCTTCCCCAACACCCCAGCCTGCTGGCTGCTGTGTGGATGCAGCTGGAATTTGCTCAGCGCCAGTATAGCTCCTCATAGGCTGGAAGATGTGCCCACACTGCATCTGGGGAACGGGATGGGGCGCGTCAGGACAGGAAGAATTGGCTGCAGCAGTGGCCACGGCAGCTGACTATCGCCCAGGCTGTTTTGGCATGGACATGGACACAGGTACAGGCAAAGTGCTCTGGCTGGTGATTAGGATGGATGCAGTACCTCTGCAAGCCAGATGTTGCTGATCCCTGTGCTAGGACATGGTAACAGAAAAGTTAGTCTCCTGCTATTAGAACCCTGGAACAAGAGTTCTCATTATAGTGTTTTGCTTTTGTTGAGTAGAGAAAACAAATACAATTTCAATGTGAATGTAATTCAATTAGGCCTTTAAAATAATTACTATTTTATATGGGTCTGCATTTTAAAGACAGATTATATTGCATGGACAGTCTGCTGGGTTAAGTCAAGACATAATTAAGCCTTCCTTATTAAAGCTTCTGTACATGGGGTAATGAGAAGGTAACTATAAACAGAGTAACAATATTCTAAAAACATATTTCTTGACAAGCAAGAAGTATCTGAAGTTTCTAACTTCTAAAGAAAGCAAGAAAAATACCTGTTCTTCAGACAGACCAGTAAATCTCTTCTACTTTAAACAGTCTGGATATAAAGAAATCTCTTATCAGGTTCAGATTTAATTTTCTCAAACACATTTGTCTTAGTTTAAGCATATTTGAATTGATCCATCAATGCTTCAATTGAGTTGTCTACCTAAAACAGTTGTTTAGAAGCTCATAACATTTCAGACCTATGTAGCACAGCTACTTTGCAAAGCAGAAGACAGTGGAATAAAAGAAGTATTAAGATGGAATTGAAATGTAGGATTTAAAACACCTTCCCAGTCTAACTGCAAACTTCACATGGGTTCTTTATTAGATACTGCCCTCAGTTCACCTCCTGCCCAAACAAAACCTCCAACCTGAAGTAAATGGTTTTCAACTCAAGAGAGCTGGCAAAGCTAGGGGCACAAGTAGCCCATCATTTTGCAGGCTAAAAGCTAAATCATGCCAGTACCAATAGCCCTTCAATGTCTTCTCATATATTTGTGCGCCAAGGTGGTAAACAAGTTCTACAATTTACTGGAAAAGAATCTTAGGCTGGCCAGACTTATTAATATACAACAAAGTAATGGAATATGGCTCCAGAAAGCCAAGAAACACACATAAGGGCGTGCAGAAACCAATGGGGACATATTCTCTTGGTTAGGATTTTGTCTTGTGACCAGCTAGGTGTTGATCAGTTAGGCTAATTCTGCAATGAACAAAGAACAAGAGTTCGGCAGTTTGGCTTGAACCTTACCGGTTGTATTGAATGAAGATATTAATACTAAAAAGGTAATTTAAGGATTGCTGATACAAGCAGAATTCTGTTAAGATTCTAATTGTTCACTTCTTCAACAATTACAATAAAAAGTTGCAAACATTTGTATTTCACAAAAGCATATCTGGAGAGACGTGGAATGATACTTATCAACAAACTTGAACAGAGTTCAACTCATATCTTGAACTCTGAGAAAACTTGTACTGAAGAATAAGATGCAAATATGGCTATAAAGTGACTAACAGGATCCAATGACAAGTTCAGAACTCTTCAGTGATAATGATCAACTCAAAATTAAAAGAATCATGGAAAAAATGGAGTAAATGAACCTGAGTAAAACGATCTGCTAAAACACTGTAAGATGACTTTCTCCAACTTTAAGGCATTTTTTCCTTGCAAAAAGGATTTTTCTTTTTGAAAATAGTTAAAATTTGACGGCATGACTTGATCCAGGCTTTATGTTTCAGATACTTTTCAACTGGATGAAGAACCTGACCAAAGTTTTAAGACAAGAGACTGAAAAGCCTTAATAGTGGAGCTGGAAGGTCGGATAACCAGGCTAGGGATACAGGCAGGTAAAATAATTATATTGATATCAAAGGATACAAATATCAGCTGTTTGTATGCACTATAATCCTGTTGTGATACAAGTGTGGCAAAACTGCTCCACCTTTAATCCTACTTTATTCAAGGTCAAAGTTACAATGATTTAGCTCACTTGTATCGTTACAGGACCACACAGATATAATAGCTATACCGTAATAGCTGAAGTATGTTCCCAAGCAGCATCCTTGAGAACAAGAACAGATTATCCGTGCTTGGAGTTATTACTGATTTATGTCCTTTTCGATCTTTTTTTTGAAGATAACAGAGGCGGAGTAAAGGAAGCATACAGGCAGGCAAGTGCGAATAAGGTATATGTTAGAAAGCCAGAAAAGCACTTTGACTCCTTCAAGGAACTGATGGGCAGGATCCCTAGGAGGCTAGTCTGAGGGGGAAAGGAGTCCATGAGAGCTGGTTGTATTTTAAAGAAACCTTACTGAGGGCACAGGAGCAAGCCATCCCAATTTTCAGGAAGAATAGCAAATATGGCAGGCAACCAGCTTGGCTTAGAGAACTCTCTAGTGAGCTCAAACACAAAAAGGAAACTTACAAGAAGTAGAAGCTTGGACAGATGACTAAGAAGGAGTATAAAAATATTGCTTGGGCATGCCAGGATGGAGTCACGAAGGCCACAGCACAACTGGAGTTACAGCTGGCAAGGGATGTGAAGGGTAGTAAGAAGGGTTTCTATAAGGATCCTACCAACAAGAGGAAGGTCAGGGAAAGTGTGGGTCCCTAACTGAATGGGGGAGGCAACCTAGTGAGAGATGATGAGGATAAAGTACAGGCAACCCCTGCTTAATGCTCTTAATTGGTTCCAGAAAAACCAAGCATTAAGTGGTGCACTAAGCAAACCCCCTTTCCTCATAGGAATGAAGGTAAATAGAGATAGCTGGTTACTGCTGCTTCTTGTTGCCACCTCTCCCCAACCCCTCCCCTGCCCACCAGCCGCTCCAGCCCCATGTGCCAACCTGCACCCCATGCTCCCTGCCACCCTGCCCTGGGCTCCCGCTGGCCCTGGCACTGGTGGACGCCTTGCACTCGCACCTGGCCCCCCACTTGCTGCTTCTCTCCACTGCCACTTCTCCCCACCCCCCTGCCCACTAGCCGCTCCAGCACCATGTGCCAGCCCAGGCCCTGCGCTCCTGTCACCCTGCCCTGGGCCTGTCAGCCCTGATCCCACAGCACCGGCACAGGCCCCACGCTCATGCCTGCCTGCCCACTTGCTGCCACTCAGTGCTTCTCGCAACTGCTTTGCTGAGCGTTATAATGAAACTGGCTCAGCGCTATGTGGAATCAGGTATGAATTTTAAATGAGCGCTATAGCGAAAAAGCATTAAGTGAAACCGTGTTAACCAGGGGGTGCCTGTACTCTATGCCTTTTTTACCTTGGTCTTCACAGGCAAGGTCAACTCCTGCACTATTACACCAGGACCTACTGAGGTCACTCCCAACCCTCATTTTCTATGATTCTATGATACTGATAAAAAAATTAGATCACCTTTGTGTATCACCTAATATATGGCATTGATGTGTGAAGATCTGCATGAATGTGTTTAATCTGTTGGACTCAAACTAGATGAATGGCACTCATCTTTAATCTGTGTGTCTTCTCTGAGCCTTTCCCATAAGGTAGGATATAAATCTAATAAATAATCAAACAAACACATTATTACAGGTGAAACAGGCTCTATAGCTTGCTGCTCACAGCATCTATTATAACTACCTTTGTTGGCAGAGCAGCACTGAATGATGCTCTCATGCAGACCTCTTCATGGATGGCCTGTCTCAAAAGTGTCTGTGATCCAAGAAGACATTGCCACCAGATATCCTATGGTGCTCTGGTAAGGGTAACACATGGTCCTTTACCAGCTTTTCAGAGGTCTTGTACAGAGTCTAGCAAACAGCATTAATTATACTTTAGAGGCCATGAGAGTCATGAGACACAAGAACCAATTTACATTATTCTGAAGGGGTAATCTCACAAAAAAAAAAAAAGCTATATTTTCTAAAGAGCGCAGCATCCAGCTTTTCCCATTGAGAACAGTCCTCCTAAATGGGGTTTGAGCAATTTTAAAGAACTGGCAACATATTTAGGTGCCTGGTGTGAGATGCAGTTGAAAACCTGGCCTCCTGTAATTTATGGTGAGGGACAAAAGTTTTCCTTCTAAAAGACCATGTCCTTGGAAGCTAAAATACTTTAACATTGTTAGAGAGTAGTAACCATTGCCAGGAAGCTGAGACAGTGTCCTTGACAGGTATCAAAATGACAAAACAATCAATAATCTTTATTTGTAAAGATTAACCTTTCCAATTACTTGGCCTAACAGAAACATGGAATAGGATTCCTAAGCTTGATAATACTGCAAAGATAATAGCACGCAGTATATAACAGCAGAAATAGTAGACAGGATCTAAGAGAACAGGCTCAATCTGATGTTTACCTGAAAAATTTTCAGACTGAACAACAGAAAGGAATTTGAGGGTTTTGCTTTCCCCCTTTTTCCTCTAATAACATACAGTTACTAGGAGGGAGCAGTGCTTTGCTAAGGCAGTTCCTGCTTCTGAAAGCAGAATGGGATCAACTGTCTTAAGTCTTGGGAGAGATCCAAGGATCTGGTGGGTGGATGGGGGAGGCTGAGGTACCTTTTATTTCAACTTCAACACAGAATCACTAATCCTCAAGGGGCATCTAGTCCATTCCTTTGCACAAATGCAAGCTGTGCTATCCAGAGACTCCATATTAAGAAGACTAAGACTTGTGAATGGCAGATCTTCCATTCCTCACTGGATCTCACAAAATCAGGTGAGTGTTCAGCTATACAGAATGATGCATCATAACAGCTGACACCATATGAAATAATTTCTTTATCAGAAGTGGTTTATGCAGCATGCTAGGTGCAATGACTTACCCTTTGGCATTTTGCCATGGAGGAATTGGCTTCTTTTTTTCTCCTTATGCAGTTTCTACATCAGTGGAAGCAACTTCCCACACAAGCAGAAACCATATCACCAGGTACACCTGGCAAGCTGTAGATCATAACTGCAGGAGGGTTAACAAATCCAGTATTCATCCAAATAAACCCTGCCAGAGAACAGAGACGCTCTTTGGCATAGTATCTCAGATTCACTAACAAGGTGCAGTTTACAAGCAAGAGATTTTTAATACTATGACAGCCATATGACAGCACGCAATATCCAAATGCTCTTGTCATCCAAATGCTGTGAAAAGACATGAAAGGTCAATCTATGCCCCAATTCTGCAATGAAAAGTATACAAAGGAATGCTCTTCCAGTCTTGGCGCAGCAGTGATTTCAGGTGAACCACTGTCTTAAACTGGTTTAAACTATCTTGGTTTTAATAGTAGTAAAAGATGAAGTGGTGTTGTAGTCCTGCTAGTTCAGGAAATATGCAAGATGCAAGGTTTTTTAGTGATAGCTTTTAGTGGACTAAATGTATAGCTGGAAGAGATGTTACATAAGCCTTAAGATACAAAATGTGCTTTGAAAGTGTGTCCCATTACTTATTAAAGCTACATATATAATATTTTCAAATGTTTAGCAATTATGCCCATGTAGATTTTATCCTCTTACAATTTTTATTTTAGAAAATTCTTTAAAGATATTAGTAAGTAAAAAACAATTCTTCCCATGTTTAAACAACGGTACTACTAGTAACTAACTCCGCTGGAGTATCTCCAATTTGTCCACATCCTTTCTGTAGTGAGGGGCTGAAAGCTGGACACAGTACTCCAAATGTGGCCTCACTAGTGCTGAATAGAGAGAAATAATCACTTCCCTGAACCTACTGGCAACACTCCAGCCAATGCAGCCCAGCATGCCATTAGCCTTCTCGGTAACAATGGTAAACTTTTGGCTCATATTCAGCTTATTGTCCACTGTAACCCCCAGGTCCTTTTCTGCAGAGCTGCTGCCCAGCCATCCCGTTCCCAATCTGTACCGGTGCATGGGACTATTCTGTCTTAAGTGCAGGGCTTCGCACTTGTCCTTGTTGAACCTCATGAGATTCCTTTTGGCCCAATCCTCTAATTTGTCTAAGTCACTCTGAATACTAGCCCTACCCTCCGTCATATTTACTACTCCCCTCAGCTTGATGTCATATGCAGTCTTGCTGAGGGTGCTCCTATGTCATCTTTCAGGTCGTTCATGAAGGTATTGAACAAAACTGGCCCCGGGACTGAGCCCTGGAGCACTCACCAGCTACCAATTAAACATTGAGCCATTGATTACTACCCTCTGAGCCCAATGCTCCAGCCAGCTTTCTATCCACCTTATAGTCCATTCACCCAGCCCATACTCCCTTAGCTTCCCTGAGAGAATGTTACAGGAGATTGTATCAAAAGCCTCATTTATGTCAAGGTACATCACATCCACTGCTTTCCCCACATCCACAGAGCCAGTCATCTTATCATAGAGGGCAATCAGGTTGGTCAGGCACGACTTGCCCTTGGTGAATCAATGCTGGCTGTTCCTAATCACCTTCTCCTCCCAGTGCTTAGAAATGGATTCCTTAAGGATCTGCTCCATGAGTCACAAACAAACTTCAGATCCAAGTATTTTTTGCACAGAAGGCCACCATGTTTGCTGGTTTTACATTCATCTTTGTAAAGCACGAGAGAAGTGATTTGAAGTAGGGACTTTCATGTGCCTGGAACTGATTTAATTGCAACAAGAAACTGAGAATCTACACGTAGTTCAAGAAATTTCTGAAGATTCAGGAATGTTTTACAAGGTTCCAGAAAGCTGGAGGTGTGCTTGATGAAAGCTAGTTTCAAGCTGCGTTCACCAATTTTGACCACGTATTCAAAGCTTGAAAAGCAGTTGTGTGTCAACATTGCCAGGTGTTGGCTCATGTAAATCCAGATTAGAGCCTATGCAATGATGTTTTTTTAAACTACTTTGCAGCTGCAAATACAAAGAGGAAGGCTGCTGTGTATTTGCCAGACCTTAAGTAAAAAGATAGATTGTTTAAAAGTTGATGCTTCAGATTACTTGAAGTGAATCAAAATCTGAAAATTATAGAAAGGCCACTTTCCCCATTGGTCAGAGGATTCCAAATGCAGATCAAAGAGGCCTGTAAGGAAGTTGTTCCAACATACTGGCCAGGTACGGAAACTGCACTCTTACTAGTGTAACAGGCAACCCTAGCCCTGTTACTAGGAAGAACGGTGGCCCCTTTAAATCCAAAACTTTCCAGGTGCAGTCGTCCAGGAGTTAAGGATTGAGCCCTGCCAGCTGCTCAGGTGACAGGAAGAGAAAGACCAGAACCATATAAACCTCAGGTGGAGAAGGCCAGGGAGATGGCAGAGAGGGGGACAGAGAAGCTGCAGCAGCCTTCTCAGAAAGAATGTTGGAAGGTGGGAGACAGAAGCCCAATCGCATGTATGCCAGCAGTGTGCCTCTCCTATCTTTATTTTCTTTATATGGCCACAGGGGCCTATTGTTTACATTTAATGTTAAAGTTGGTGGTTTGTGGCTGAGGCTGTAGGGGAGGAGGAGTCCTCATTAGCGCTGAGGGGTGCTGCAAAAGAGGGCTCAAGAAGCCTTGTGCACTAAGGGTGCAGCACTGGGGCCACAAGCCCAGAATTGCTTGAAGGGAAGATAGGAGTCTTGAAGCCGGGTCCTACTGGATGGACTTAGGTGAACAGCCCTAACTACAAAAAGAGGGGCAAAGCCAGAGGAGGCTGAGGCCCCAACAGCCTGGCACCACAGGGGCACAGTGTAGAAGGGCCAGTAAGGCCTGGTATCATGGAAAGTATGAAACGGAGGGCCTTGACTCCAAGCGGGTTAAAGAGCTAGAGCCTTGGAGTCAAACCCTGCTTAGCAGATTTTGACTGACAGGCCTAGCTAGAGAGAGAGAGAGGGGATAAGATCACAGTGGCTGAGACCCCAACATAAAGAGAAAATTATAAAACATCTGCGAGGCATGGGGCACATCAAGGGAAGGCTGAAGCGTACTTTTTGTCCTTAAAGCAACAGCTTATTATCCTACAGGTGCTAAGCATTAGAGCCCATCTAGGAACCTTTGGGTCAGCCTCCCTCTTTAAGAACCAAGTGACAAAGTCGTGGCAGGCGAGCAAAGGAGAGAAGCTGGTCCCCAAAGGAGGACGAAAATATAGCAGGACTTGAAGGGTGCCCCACTCACCAGCCTTTAAAAATGCCACCAGAGACGGCACCCTGTTACAACCAGCATTAGTGATCATCAGTGATAAACAGGGTTCAATCATCAGTGATAAACAGGGTTCAATCAGTATTAAAAATCAATCCATTTCTATCATATTTGATGGATGTCTGAGACTCTGAATGGATTTGAAGAGGTTATTGTGACCTGTGACTGTCACTTCCAGTACAAAAGCAACATTCCACAAATAAATTCTAAAAAATTGTAAAAATGATTTATTCATGCAAGTCTTAATCTGTGAGAAATCAAGATTGTGATAAAAAAGCAGCATCTTCACTGTTAAGTACTGTTTAGGCTTTTGTTGATGTTTCCCGAATACTGTATTTTCTCCCATAAAACATTCACTTTTTTCCAAAATTCAGCTGCTAAAATTTGGCATATGCATTCTAATAGAGGGAATAGTGACCACAATTTCTGCCACTTAAGTTTCTGCCAAAAGAAAGAAGTAAACTACTTCCTATAGAAAGGGCTCCCTAGCTGCTGTCTGTGGATATTTTCTCATAACACCTACCTCCCCTGCTAGTGGCTCTCAAGGAAAGATTTTTTTCCCTTCATTCTGCCTTTCAAAGATAAAGTACATACTTTATTTCAGGGTGTGCTGTATGTGAAGAAACATGGTATTTTCATGGTTTGGCATCTTGCAAAAAGACAAAAACTAATTGATACTTTGTCCTACTTCACGAAATTAAGTAATTCACACATAGAACAAACTCTCCAAACCAGAACTGAGGACAATAAATCCTGACACCTTTGACTCAGTTTCCCCCATTGCATTCACAGAAACAATGGAACTTGTAACTGATGCTTACACTGCTGTTTGCAAAACAGATTCTGCTCCTGCTGAGCAACACTCAATATAAAGCAAAAACAACAAAGCACCCAACTGGTTGTACCACTGAAGAAAATGATCATTTCCTGTATAGTGTCCAACTGCTCAATTTTCGACTGATGTGAGAATGCACTTGCTTTTCAAATAACATCTCATGCAAACAATCTTTCCAGCTCCCATGCTCTTTCACTAGGCTAAATTGAAAAAGCAGGAGCAAGATCACCGATAAAATGCAATGTTTGACATCCTCAGCACTTTGGATAAGTCTTTGAACCAGGATGTAGCCATCAGCAAAACTCTGTTGGCAAGAACAGTTTAATGTCTCTGCTTGTTTTACAGCTCTGCTCTGTTGCTTTAAATAGGCTTTTTATTTACAAATGGAGTTTTACATGGGCTATCTTTCTACTTGTTACTTAGATTAAGGTGCACCTGCTTTTTCCTCAGACCTGAGGAAGGGTACTTCTCCCCAAAAGCTTGTCTATAATTTATTCCTACCATGCAGTTGGTCCAATACAAGATATCACACCCCAAAAACTCACACATGTGGACCATCATGCCTACAACTTCATTACAACACTACAACAACAGTTTAGCCATTCTGTGCTTTCTTAGTGACTCACTGTATATAAGTTCTCATAGATACATATGGCAATTTTTCTGCACAGCATAATCTAAAATATCAAATAAGTAGAGGTGCACTGTTATATTGGTGCCATATCTAATCAGCACCGATAAAAGCAAAATTAACATTATCAGCTATCAGCCTTTTTTTGCAGGTGCAGCCAGTAATGTCACTGATGAATATAATGCGTCTTCTGGCTGGGGCCCCAGCCACTGTGTGCATGCATGCAGCTGCACGTGGCCAGGAATGCAGCCAGGTAGCATGGAGAGCAGTGCCTTGCAGGCAAGTCTGTAGAGAAGGGGCATGGGGGGGGGTGTTCGACTGATAGATAAATAGAGGCTCTT